>NW_023269672.1:157500-409337 GCF_004353265.1 Vitis riparia | reverse complement strand
CAGTCGATATACTTTTTTAAGATCAGCAGGAGCAACAATCTGAACTCAGAATCAGACCACCTATGACTGTTTGTCATTGGATGAGAAAACCTCCAGGTCCTTTTTGAGGAACATGTATATAAGGACCCTTCCATAGCTTTCTTTATCCATTCCTTTGCCAAGTAATATGTTCTCTCTATCTTTGCCACTCTGAATTCAAGGAAAATGAGTACCAAATTAAACATTGTAACCAACTTGTTCACCATGGTGGCCTTTAGTTTGAGCTCTACAATTTCTAGAAAACCCGTGACTGATCAAATTCCCATGCTGCATACCTGAACGCACCAGAACTGATGCTGATGCCTTCATGGGCACCAAAACTGATTCAATCTCACCGCTGGCAAAGCTTCTCCAAAAAATGGGCAAAACTATCTATGCTTCACCTCTCGTCTGTTCTTCCACCCCTGTTTTGCTTCCTTCATTCTCCAGTAACAGATACTTTGACTGGTGCCAAACAATCTTCCTCATGAAACAGTAGTTGTATGAGAAACCACTGAACCTGCTTTTTTCTTCCAAATTTGGATATTGAGTTTTGACAGCATCAAGAAGCCATTGTCTAGCGCCATCAATCAGTGACGCAGACATGGCTGGAAATACTCGAAATATCCACAGAAAAACAAAGGAAGACTACCAAGAAATGGAGCACGAAGAAAATAAACAAAAAACGAACCAATGGAAGCCACATTTCATATTTTATTCCACGGGCTTAGGTTGGTGAGGGGAGTACAAGCAGATTCCAGCAAACAAATACAGCCACAATTCTCATGTATTGCACAGTAAATAAAAAAAAACAGAGCCTTTCAGTTCCAAACCTAAACTAGAGAACTCCAAAGAGAGAAATCAACAACAACTATAGAAGCAATCTAGTACCAATGCAAACAAAATATAACCTTTGTCATTCTACACCCAAGCATCCAGTCAAAACTTAAAATCCAGTGAAGATTAATACATAACAAGAGGATAACGGGAATGAAGGAAGAGTCTACGGAAAGCGTACCTGGAAATGCTCCTTTCTGGTAAGAAAATCCCCGTTGGTATATCGTCTTAGATCTCTTACTCTACTTTGCCGTGCTTCCTTCGTCTCCCTTTCTTCTCTGAATGTCTTTTCTTTTCTCCCTCCTTTTGTTCTTATCCATAGTCCTCCTTCTAAAAATTCATAATCATCCTTTTATTTGCATAAAGGAAATTCCTTCCTTATTCACTTCTTGTTGATCCTCTCTATTAAAGAAACAATCTTTGCCAGCTCACTGTATTTCCTTTAGTGGTGTGTGGATCCCATATGATATGCCTGTTGTATCTTTGAAGAACCTCCTCTTCTTATGCTCCAGCCGTGCCTTCCTTTCTCGGAGAAAATTCTTCATCCAAAGAAATCCATAGGTCTCCTATCAATCTATTAACCTCTTTTTTTGAATTGTTTTCTTACCTTGTCCAAAATTGCATGAATATCCTCCAAAGATCCTTACATGGCAGCCACGAGTTTGGAGAATTCCACCTTCCCATATGAATCTTTTTCTTTACAAACTTAGAATCCCTTTCGTGCGTGATTACCCTCAATATTTGCACTCCATCTACAGCAGTGGACTTTCCTTTGTCAAAATTTTTGGTGATCCTCTTTCCAAATAGTTGGTAGTCGTTTCCTCATGCAAGAAATAAAATGAAGATAAAAATAAAAATAAAAATAAAAATAAAGATTAAAATCAATAAATATCATGAAATTGAAAATCAAAAGAAATTTAAATCATGCAATTAAAAAATAAAAATCAACCACATGCAAGCCATGCAAGAAAGTGAACCATGTAATCATGCAAAAATACGAGCCATGCAACCATGCAAACCATGTAGAAACGCCTAAAGGTGACCTAGGGTGTGTCTAAGTGTCCTAGGACGAACTAAGTGGGCCTAAATAAACCTAGGTGGGCCTATGTGAACCTAGATGTTCTTGGCCAAACTAAGTGGAATCTAATCCTAAAGTGCACTTAAGTAAAACCTAATCTAAACTTGAAAGGCGGCCAAGGCCAGATAAATCCCTCAACCAAAGTCTCCGAGGTGGCTTATAGAAGACAAACTATATGAGTAAAAATGGGCCACCAAGGAACTACTATGGAGTATTGAAAGAGCACTTAAAACATGTGCTAAAGGGACAAAATGGAGGGTCTACATGTACCGGACTCGGTCGACTTAGTTCGTCCTAGGACAAAGATTGAGAAATGCAAAAGGATTTTCTTTGGTTAGGGTTTGGGGAGGGAAAGAGAGAGTATCTTATAAGCTGGATCTGAGTGTGCTTCGAGAAATAAGGCCCTCTTAGAGAAGTGGCTATGGAGATATCCTAGGGAGAGTATTGCTTTATGGCACAAGGTATTCTTGAGCATCTATGGGACACATTCAAATGGTTGAGATGCCAACATTTTAGTGGAAAATGGGTCAAAAATCCGCTTGTGGGAAGATTTGTGTTGGGGAAATCAACCTTTGGTTGCACAATATTTTTGAGTCTTTACAAACTTTTATCAGTTCAAAATTCTCCTATTTCATTTGTCCTCGGTCTTTCTTCTCCTCTTACTTGAAACTTTAACTTTCAGCCAAACCTTACGGATATAGAGATAGAGGATCTTGAAAGACTCATGTCCATTCCCAATAGTGTTAATCTAACACCGTAATCCCTAGATATGAGACCTTGTTTATTATCACCTTTCAACTTATTTTTGGTCAAATCTTTTTTTCTTAACCTCATTTGATCATTTAACTTTAGTTTTCTTTTCTCTTGCTAATTTCATATGGAAATCAAAAGCTCGGCCAAAGGTCAAGGCATTTGCTTCTTTAGTGGCTAACAAGAAGGTTAATATCAATGACTTGCTTTAGGTGAGAAGACCATTCAAATCCCTTAGTCTAGATTGTTGACCTTTGTGTATGGTTAGTTGAGAATAAATGGATCACCTTTTTTACATTATTCGACAACTTTAGAGTTATAACGTAAGCTATTCAAACTAGTAAGTTTGGATTAGGTTCCTTCTAGAAGTGCTTGTGACATGTTGACCATTTCTTTTAAGGGTTTGGGTAGCACTAATGGGGTAAAGTTCTAGGGCAAATAGCTTGTTTTACATTGATTTGGATAGCACAATGGGAAAGAAATGTAAGGATCTTTGAGGACAAGTGGAGGACTTTCAAAATGATATGGGACCTAGTCTACCTCTATCCATATTTTTGGGCCTCTACTACCATAGTTTTCAAAAGTATTCCTCTCAACATTATTCAACTTGATTGACTTTCAATATGTAGATCAGAAGGGTTAAAATAGCAATGTTGAAACATTTTGATGTCTTTTGGATTGTTTTTCTTTTCCTTTTTTTTGATCAAATTTTGTATTTAGGGAAAGATTTCTTATCCTTCTTTTGTTTACTTTTTCAATGAAAATGTTCTTCGTTTCTAATAAAAAAAATTATAAGTTTTGTTTATTTATTTATTTTTACCAACCATGAAAGTCATGCTAAATATGGAAAAATGCACATTTCCTGGGAAATACTGCAATGCTTTTGTCTTTTGGATTTGTTTTATGAAAGTTTTAATGGATTTTTGTGGGTATTATATTTGGTTTCACATTAATGCAAATCTCTTGGGAATTACAGCAGTGTTTTCATCTTTTGGTTTCCTCTTCCTAAGTTACTAGTGATTTTTTTTTTTTGGTGGGTATTATATTTGTTGCCAGACTAGAATGCATTTTTAAATAAAAATCCGTGGTCGGATTTCTTACTGTCATGGCCTGTAATTTAATGGGTTGACGTGGAACAAACATAAAAACAGGCTGGACCCTGATCAAAGTCGGATGCTGTGATATCCAGTTGCTGTGGTGTACAGCATCTTCCAATTTGTGTGATGTAAAATGGAACTGTTGCATTTTACTGTAGCTTATAGGCTTCAATATTAGCCTTAATTGGCAACAAATCTTACCACTTTTTTGCAATTTGGTTTCT
This sequence comes from Vitis riparia, assembly GCF_004353265.1. NCBI lineage: Eukaryota > Viridiplantae > Streptophyta > Magnoliopsida > Vitales > Vitaceae > Vitis > Vitis riparia. The sequence goes on along the minus strand of NW_023269672.1, from coordinate 405,333 downwards.
GCGGACCTTTCTGTGTAATCTTTGCAAATGGTTGTGGAGGAAAATTCTTAAGATTTTCTGTGTCTATTACAGGGAGAGCAGTTAAAGCAAAGGAACGTTATAGAGCTTGTAGATGAATCTCAGCTCCTTTGCTTGGTTCTACAAAGTAAGCTTTGTTGTATTTCTTTAGATTTACCTTGATTTATATTTCAATAAGTACTTGGTTACTTCTCTCAGGAACACAATTGAGCTCAAGAAACAAGATGCATTTGAAGTTCCAAGATGCATTGACACCCGTATGGGTGGAGTTTTTCCTGCCAAAAAGTCTAGGTTTAGGATGCTTTCTGGAAAAGAAAATGCTAAGGTACAATACTTTTTCATCTAAAATTGATTTATTATCAAGTATGTTTACTGTAACATGTTAGAACTGTCAAATCACTAATCTGTAAGATCTTGAATGTGCCATGCAATTTACCATGCATTATTTCTGTCTTAATTTATTCAATTTTTTAATATATGCAGGAAGATATTTCAGCTGCACCAGCTGGCTGCTTGAAGAATATCTGTGTTTCTTTGAATTCAGTTGTCAAGAGTCATCCACAACTTTCATGGTATACATTTCCAGGACGGTGTACCTTGTTTATACTTGATAAATTGTTTGCTTTTTTCTTATTTATTCAATTTCTTATTTCTATCAGTCAGAGAATACTGTGGCTTCAGCTGCAGTTTCCAAAGATGGTACAAGGCAAGATTGTGAATATGCTGAAAAGTGCAGTCAAAGCACATTTCGTAGTGTGGCTGAATTATCACTTGGTAGTGAGAGGATATCTGAAATGGCTGTTGTTGATATGGTATTTTTGTTAGCATTTTCCCCTTTTATTTACTTGAAGAAAGTTCTGTGTCAGAATATAAATCTATTTATTTTCACAGGATAAAGCATTAAAAGGACTGGTTGCCTGTGAACCCCGTGCTTTTTCTGGTTTAGCTGCTGATTCTTCTGAAAAGTTCGGCAATTTTACTTCAATCTCTTCTGGCCATTTCTGCTCTGAATTTCATATTCCTGGGCAGAAGGCCCCACTGGATTTTACATTAAAAACTAATATGCAGATAGTGTCTTCTTCCTCTGTGAACTGGTGAGTGTGCTGGTATGTTCTGTGTTGTTGGTTCTCATCACAGTTACACATCTTACCTGTTTCTAGAGATTGTTTTCTTTACTTTAAGGGTGAAAAATAATGCTTCCTCATCTTTACTCTATTTTCATCTGGAATTTTTTTTTGGACGTGATCTGATGCATGAAACTGGTGTTGAACTTAAATCATTCACTTGAGAAGCCTAGATAAGGGTTTTTGGTGGTTTAGGATGACTACCATAAAATACATTCTATGAAAAACAATGTAGCATCAATAAGTCTGTTGTATTTTTAGGAGGATTCCTCGTCCTTCTTTTGTGTTCCTTTATACTTAATACATTTATTGTTTCTGATAAAAAAATATATATCCTCAAAAGGCAGGATACAATCACAAGGACACAATAACATATCAATATTTACTTTTATATATAAATTATATAATATCTGAAAATTATGAGTCTGGCTAGTTCATCTATTTTTTATACTAAATTGCATAGCTTAGAAGAAGCAACTCGTTCACTTGTATCCATGCTTAGAGCATCTCTAATGCAATACCAAAGTAGTTTATATATATGTGTGTGTGTGTGTGTGTGCACGCCAAAAAACAACTAAATTTTTAAATATTAGCACTCCAATGGGAGCTGTCATTATTTGGCTTTCCTTTTAGCATTGCCAAATGCAATGCCATCTTTGGCATTTGGTTGGAGAATGGTGGTTGATTGCATTGTGAGTCTGGTGCTAAAATTTGGCATCGTTAGTTTAATATTTAAGCTGGAGAGCAATTACCATTGCCAGAAAATAAGTTTGGCATTTGTTGTTTTATCTATTTGCATTGGAGATGCTCTTAGTGTGTAATATCTTTTTCTTTTTCTTTTTTTAAATGCTTTTACTGTGCTCATTCTTATCATGCCAAATGTTTTTTTATTTTCTTTTTTAAGATTTAAGGTTTTATCAAGATTATACCAGGCTTAACTGCAGGTAAATGATATGTTGTTGCTGTGACTTATTTAAATAGATTTCCTTATGTCATTGGATGAGGTTTTCAGAAACATGTAACACAATAAGTAGCGCATACAAAATTTATTAACAATGCAGTCACATACGCAAAAACAAAATTACTAATTGGACAACTACATAAATTGATTGAGGATATGGTCTTTAAATACGTAATTGCACTCGAGTGGTTTGGAGAATGATGACTGGCGTCCATTTGTTTTATTTTTTATTTTTGATGGGTAAGATTTGACTAACTTGTATGCCTAAACTTGATTACTCATTTATATTGGTTATTCCCTTCAAATTAAATTTCATGTCTGGCTAGTCTCATGCTTACTCCATTCTTGAAAATTATCTATACCATACCAATTTACTGAAAAACTGGACTGATGCAATATTGAGAGAAGTACAATTCGACATAACTTTTGTTTTTTCTGATTTTCAGGAATGTGAAGATAAGATAATGGGTTTGTTTTATTGTTTAGGTGGCTGGTAGTGCACTTTGTTTAATGCTATATGATGGAAACTTTAACTATAATGAATTTGTCAGTGCAATTCTTTGGTAATCTATCGTATTCAAAGCTATTGGTTATCTGTGTATAGAAGATGTTGTAGAAGAAAGAAGTAATCTAAAATTTTTATTTATGAACAAAATTTTACAAGCTTCAGTAGCAACTTCCTTTTTTCATAACTTTCTGGGGCATAGGCATGTTATTGTTTCGCCACGGGGAATGATTCAGGCTTGAGTGTGATTTACATTCAAATTGCTGTGAATTTTTTCTAAATAACCTATTTCACTTGTCTAGATGTCTCTCCCACAAAACTAAAATTATGTTAATTGAAATTTTGAGAGAATATCATATTTGCCAGCTAAGTGTTGACGGTGTTGGATTTTCTTTTGTAATATTTTGATGCTCTTTTGCTGAAGTATTTAGATCTCTTTTTTTTTTTTTTCTTTCTGTCGAATCAATTTTTAAAAAAATTCATACTTCGGTGCTAACATTTAATTAACCCACTTATATTTCTGCTTTTGGACACAGTTGCTATTTTTCCTTGAACAACAAATTTTTGTACTAATATTTGACTTGAAGAAATATCATTGAATTATGTCCAGACTATTCTGATTTCATTTGATATCATCTATTCTTTTTATATTTATTCCTAGATCATTGGTTCTATATTGTGTTGGTATTTGTAAGCATTACAAGGTTATGCATTAATAAAATATTCAGAAAAACGATGATTTTGCCATATATATGGGTTATGTGTATGCAAATTGTTGCATAATCTATGTATGGACTAATGTATATTCCACCACACTTAGCATTAGGTTTTTCGTAGAAGGTGATTTTAGCTAATCAACCTTATCTCGTTTTGCCATTCCTAGGTTTCATAGATTGAACATGTCTGCTACTTACAATGGTACAACCCTATCTACACCTCAATTTGGTTGTTCCAAGGATCAAAATATTAGCTGCTCCTCTGGGATCACTTCCACTGCCCAAATATTCAATTATAGAGCTTTGCACTCATGGGTGCACCCTCAGTCTTCTCTACCACCTTCTGTCATATCAGCATGGACCTTATCTGCTGCAGATGGAGGTTTGTGAACCAAATATTTTATTAGTATGAAATTTAAGTTTTTCTTTTCCTTTCTTTTCCTCAAGTTTTCTTACAACATATTTTCTTAGTCAATTTAGTGGAAACGGATTTCTTAATCAAACGACAACTAGTATGGGAAGACTCATTTCGAAGTCTCTATTACATGCTTAGAAAGAATATCTGTAATATCTTCTATGGTAATTACCTTCTTCCATGCTTCATAGTAGTTTTCAATTTTACGTAAGTTCTTGTAAGATTTCATATCTTGTTCATATGGAGCAACCTGCAGATTAATAGAATACCCTTTTAATCCCTTATGGTGAATGATCTTTTCTTGCGTTACCTGAAGTATTAGTTTATGTTTTGGGCTCAATTGCTTTGGCCAGTTGCTGTTTGGTTTTTGGAATACCATGGTCTTTGTCGTTGTGATGAAATTTCTGTGAGTATTTATGTTCTCTTTGTTCTTCCTGGCATTGCAATTATTTGGTGTACTAATTCTTATAAAAAGGGAAAAGATAGTATTATATAGAGAAAAATAAGCTGTTTGTTAGTTTGTGCATTAGTGCTTTTTTTTCTTCCTCTTGTTGGAGGAGTTGGAACAAAAGATAATAATATTACATGGAGAAAAATAAGTTGTTTGTTACTTTGTGCATTAGTGCCCTTTTTTCCCCTCTCTTGTGGGAGGAGTCACAACAATGTTGATTATTTTATGAATTTGAAGCAAATTGGCTATAGTTTTGAAATTTAATAATTTGTTAATGTCGAACTCAAGGCTACAAATGTTGGTTTTAGTGGACATTTCGTGGTTCCTAAGTATAATAATGTTAATATATCTATGTTTATGCCAATGTCATCGTTGAGAAATATTTTTGGTGATTTGTATGAAAAAAGAAAGAAAGTATACTTTTAGTTAAACCTCAAAATTTATAATAATTTAGAAGTCTAAATTCTAAAATCTTAGAAAATTCGAAGACTTAATTGCATTGATTAAACAAAATTGGGTTTAAATTTATCACCATATAATTGAGTGAAGATTATGTCATGAAATGTGGGAATTTGTATGGAAAGGAAAATCTTAGCTTAGAGAAAATTTGGAAACTAAATTGCATTCATGTTGACCAAAACCAGGTTTAGATAGATGACAGGATAACACATTGAAGACTATATCATAAAAAAATCATGGAGTCTATTCTACTTTGTAATTCTAACACAGAATCTTGTGGAATATTATGATAGTCATTCACATGAAATAATATAGTCTGACACAATACACCACATTATATGTGATAGTCCTTCTGATGTCATGTCTTCCCGAATTTACTTCTCTTTGTCTTACTATCTCTAACATTAATAATACATAAACAATACCTTTTGATAAAAGATTGACATATTATAGGTTCAAGATGCTTATGGAGCAAAGTATCTTTTTGAGAGCTTTTTGTGATAATTTGACATGCATACTAACATTGGTATTTTCCCTTTTGTTGATCAAAATACCATGCTGGAAACAAATGAACAACAAAATTAAATGAGAAGTACAATGCATTCCTACTTGATACAACGCAAAATTTTTGGGTGCTTGAAATCATCATCTATGTCATGATTGAGTTGGTGTAGTCCCACTCCATGTATTCTTTTATGCCCATTGCTTTTTTTTTTTCATTGGTAATAAATGGGCTTGCATTAGAAAAGCCTAAAAAGGGCGAAAACAGTACATACAAAGTATACACACATGCCTCAAAAAAGCTAAGCAATAAGAAGACAAGGAAATGCCTTCTCCTTACTTGACAAACAACCAATCTATAAAATCAATCATAGACAAAGTGTGGTCCTCTATATGCACCCTAGCCCAATTCACAAAAGTATATATGAAAAAAGATTTAATTGCTTGGTTGGACCACTCAATGACATTGAAAGCTCTTCCATTCCTTTCCTTCCATAAATTCCACATTAAACTTAAGAGAGCAGCCTTCCATGCACTCTTCCTAATTGAGGAATGCATAACCCACTGCACACCGAAAATGGAATAAATCAAGTTCCACAACATTTTAGCCTTGCCATAGAACAAAATTAGGTGGTTAGTGGTTTCCTCCTCTTCTTTGCACAAGTAGCATCTATTCGAAATATTCCATCCCTTTCTTTTCAACTAGTTGAGAGTCAAAATTATGCTCCAAGACACTTCCTAAGCAAAAAAGCTCACCCTTCCTAGAGCCCAAGACCTCTAAATAATATTCCAGGAAAATTGATCTCTAGATACCCTCGTATAAGAGCCATAAAGGGAGCTAACTTAAAATTTGCCATTCTTACTCTCTCTCTAACTCAGAATGTCGTCCACTTTTCTTCTCATAACAAAGGGTTGAAGCTTGCAAAACAAAGACTCAACTTCTCCCATCTCTTAATCATTAAGATATCTTGAAAAGCGAGGTCTCCAGCTACCTAAATCCCCTCTCTCCTCCCAAGCTTTTGAGACCTAATTGTGTTTGTTTATTGCCATAGAAATAAGCTAGGGAAAGCTTCTTTCAAGGGTTGGTCTTCACACCAAAAGTCTTTCCAAAACTTAACCCTTCTCTCATTCCCAGCTATCAAGTGGGATCAACTTCTTATGTCCTCTCATTCATTTCTGATGGCTTTCCACATCACCACACCATGACCTCCTCTTACTCCTTTTGAACACTAACCCCCTTTCTCTACTCCAAACTTCCTAATGATAATTTGTTTTCAAAGGGGCCAACTCTCTTTCTTCTGCAAATCTCCAACTCCACTTACCAAGGCTTTATTAAGGGCCACAAGACTATGAATTCCTAAGCTTCCCTCCTTATTTCCACAAACCAAATTCCAATTCACCAAACGAGGCCTTCTCTTTAGAGCACCACCACCCCATAAAAAATCCCGTTGGATCTTTTCGAGTCTTGCACACTTTTTTTTTTTTTTTAATCAAGGTAAGCCTCCCACCCTTAGATATGTATCGCCTTTTTCACATTGTTAATTTTTTTTCTGAATCTCTGTTCCACTGCATCCCACACCCTACGAGATTTAAAAGGGGCATCCAAAGGAAGACCCAAATAAGAAGTGGGAAGCTTCCCTACTCTACACCCCATCACCAAAGCATCATTCTCCAAAGTCTTTAGGCCCTTACAAGAATAACCTCACTTTATCCATATTTGCTTTTAATTCAGAAAGCATCTCGAACCACATTGACAACTCAAATATCTCAACTGGTCACTGTTGGCCTTACAAAAGATTAATGTGTCGTCGACAAACAGAAAATGGGACACATCCCTCCTTTCTCCACTTCTCCTTTCCACCTTAAACCTTAAAATGAAGTCATTGCATTTGGCTGGGAACAACAACTGACTAAGAGCCTCCATAACCAAAATTAATAGATAGGGGATAGCAAGTCGCCTTGTCTTAAGCCCCTAAAACTGTGAAAAAAGCATGAAGAGGTTCTATTGATATGAACAGAAAAGCTAGCTATGGAAATATACCAATTGATCTAACTTATCCACCTTTGCCCAAACCCCACTTTGGACATAACTGATAGAAATAAATCCCAATTGACATGATCATAAACCTTCTCAATGTCCATTTTTCAAAGGAAACCAGGAATATTGCTCTTTAACCTAGAGTCAACAACCTTAATAGCACTGACCATAGTGTCTAAAATTTGTCTACCTTGAATGAAGGCATGTTGATTTCACTTCCCCTGTTGTTATCTTTACCTTATTTGCCAAAACTTTGACTAATAGCTTATACAAACCCTCAACCAAACTAATTGGTCTAAAGTCTTTCAAATCTTTGGCTCTCCCTTTTTTGGGAATCAAAACCAAGAAGGTGGAATTTAGGTTTCTTTGGAATGTGCCATGAAGAAAGAACTCTTTAAAGAAAGGTATGATCTCCGGTTTGGTAAAATCCCAACAAAAATGTCAAAAAGCCATGTTAAAACTGTCTGGACCTAGAGCTTTACCACCAGAGAGACTACTCAGGGCTTCAAAAACTTCCCCCTTTGAAAAAGGAACCTCTAGACTTTTGGATCTATCTTACCCCAACACTTCAAAGCGTAAACCCTTACACTCGGTCTCCAATCCCTTGTTTCCAAGAGAAGAGTATGATTGGCATTGCACACCCTAGCTTTAATCTCCTCATCATCAATTAGAGTAACCCCATTTGTTCTCACCTTGGTTAACAAATTCCTTCTTGCATGAGCATTGGCCATCTTGTGAAAAAACTTGGTGTTCTTGTCTCCATCTCTTAACCAAATTTCCTAGATTTTTGTCTCCATGAAGTTTCTTCCAATAAAACCCACTTCTTATAATCCTCAAAGGCGCCCTTTTTAGCCTCTGCCTCCTCAAGAGAAAGACGACATTCTCTCTTAGAGTCTTAGAATTGAACACAAGAAAAGGCTTATGATTTGTTAAAGAAGACATTGCTAAAACCTTCTTTTTTCCACACTCTAAGATCCCTTTTAAGAGCTTTTAATTTCTTAATGAGGCAGTGATTGCTAAAGCTAGTAACCGTCAACCCAGTCCACCAATTTCTCACAAGCTCTTTGAAGCCATCAGTCAAAAGCCACATATTCTCAGATCTAAAGGGGATCTTACACTTTTTGACTCCTCCACCCTCGAGAATAATGGGACAATGGTCAAAAGCTAGCCTAGGAAAGCGAATTGAGAAATACTCAAAAAATGGTTATCCTACTCATCAGAGACTAAGAAGCAGTCCAACCTAGAAGCTGCTTGAGAATTAAACCATCACACCATGTGAATGAATCTCCAGAAAGAGGAAGGTCCTTCAAACTCAACTCCTTTATGACATCTAAGACCCTCCTCATATCTGTCATAAATCTGAATTTGTTCATTCTTTCCCTTGGAAATCTAACAAGGTTAAAATACCCTTCTATGCACTAGGGATCATCCCATAGACCTTTGATAGCTCCCAATTCATCCCCGAAATCCTTTTTTTCCCTCATTAAAACTAGATCATAGACTCCTATGAACACCCAGACAAAATCATCTTCAACATTTCTAAAGTGACATGAAATGGAGAACCCACCACACTCCAACTGCAATAGGTCCAAAACTCTATTGTCCTAAAAAATCAAAATGCATCTTGACACTCCTCTAGCATCAATTGCACCTTAGTTCAAAAACCTTCCAACACCTAAGCTTCTTACCACCTGTAACTTCATCTCTTGCACCTTAGTCTCTAGAAGGCAAACTAGATCTACCTTCTGAGTCATAACCACAGACTTGATCAATTTCCTTTTTTTCTCATCGTTGAGTTCTCGTACATTCCAGGAAAGGATTTTAATCTTCATCAATCAATTGGAACCAAATCCTAATTGTTCCTACCATTCCTTCTAGAAGAGAGCAATGAACTTTCATAATTGATTGAACAATCTAGTCTCCTTAGCTCCCTTTTGAAATGAGAGGAGGACACACATTTCTTCTTCCCCCCTCTACTAGGAATCCCACATCTAACTTTCCTCTTTAACTTCCTCAACAAAGACTAGATTTCCTTTTCAAACCCCTGAATCGGCATCCCCAAAAATCTATTAAAATCTACTAGCTTGGTGAAGTCCTTGTTTGAAAGCGGGTCCTTGCATTCCACACCATTGGATCCCACCTCTTGAGTTGAGGCTGAAGCATCGTTACCCCCCGACTCAACTCCACTCTCTTGATTGGGGGAAAAATTCTCTAGGAAGACCACAACTTAGCCATCTTGAAAAACCATTGATAGAGGCTTTTTCACAGCATCAACCAAAATTTCCAACACTTCCCCTCCCAACTCAGAAAAATCTTCTCCCCGCTCAATACCCATGATCTCTTAGCAGACTCCTTGATTGTAGTTTCTCGTCACCCAAAAAGGAGTAGAAGAAGAAGAAGGCCCTTCTCCCCAAGAGGATTGAGTCCAAGAGAGCGTACCTTGAAATTTGAGTGCTTTATCTAAAATAGCTTTGTTGGCTAAAGGCTTTATCATTGTCTCCATGGAAGGCAACTTTGACATGCAAGGATTAGAAGCGATTAACAGGCTACTAGGGCTCCAACAACCTCTTTTTTTCTGGAGAGCATGAAAGGAGTGGACTCAATGGTAGTAGCCTTGAGGCCCATCTCCCTTCCATTTTTAAAGCTCACCTAACCCACTTTAAAAGGAGCTTGGGCCCTATCCAAAGTTGATCTCTTGGCCCCCTCCATCTCCATAGAGCCTAACTTGACCTAAGGCCCAACAAAAAGGCCCAAGGCCTCATCTACTAACCCACATGGCTCCTCCCCAACGATAGAAGGGGAAGGATGGGTTTTTGTAGAAACTTTGATTCCCATCTTTTTGGGTACCACTTTTTCTTTTTGTAGAGTTCGATGGATTGAGAGACAACACTTGAGCTTCCACTCTTTTAGAAACCATTCTTTCACTCTCAAATAGGCGCATGACCTTGCCCTACTCTCTTTTTCTACCCTCGTTTCTCTACAACTCTGAGAAGACTGCACCTCACTCTTCAATGGAGGAATCTCCCACCACAATTGAATTGCGAAACAAGAGGATGTAGAGTTTGATGGATCAAGAGATGACACTTGGGCTTCCACTTTTTCAAAAAACCCTTCTTCCACACTTCAGACAAGTGCGTGACCTTACCCTACCCTCTTCTCCTACCCTCCCCTCTTTGCAACTTTGAGAAGACTACACCTCACTCTTCCGCCCCTTTGATGATCCAACAACATCATGACATGGGTGTATATCAGCTGAACTCCGCACCTCATGATATGGGTGCAAGTAGACGGATAATTAATCAAACTATCAACATCAATCGCAGCCAGAAAGTGCCATGGTTGATTGCGGTTGTACTTATTTGGAATAGCATTCTTAGGATAGAGAGCCACCCACAATTCATCTGATCCATCATCATTAATCTGGCAGCAGTTATGCCAAGAAGAAATGGAGAAGTCATCCAAATAAGTTCCTCTATGATAAATAGAGAAGAAAGCAAATCCCAGAAAGTGGTTATCCTCGTACCAATTCAAAGGAGGCTCTATTCTTACTTGGCTATACCCGCCCTGGAATTCTACCATCTCCTGAGATAATAATCATCTTGCCTTTCTTGCAATTCAAGTGCTGCATGTACAATCAAAGCTAATATGTAATTGGAGTACTACTGGGTGGATGAAAAGTTTTACGTGTCGTTATTAAATAAAAATCATACCTCATTACTTGTTGGTTTGAACCATTTGAGGAGGGAAGACCAGAGTATAGATGATGGACTTGATAACATTTCCAGCTTCGTGAAATAGCTGGCATGTATTTCTCGTAGACTCGATGGAAGCTCTGGAATTTCTTGGAGCATCTTGCAGTGACTGATGTAAAGGGAATGAAGCTTACAGAGTTGAGAGATGCCAGAAGGTATGCTAACCATATGGTTTACACTTAAATCTAAATTTTCTAAGGAATATAAGCCCCAGATATCAGTGGGTATTGACCCTTCCATTAGATTACAGTGACTCAAATTTAGTGCTGCTGAGGAGCAAAAGCCATTCAGATTCTTGGGGAACCTCTCCAAGTTTGAACAACCATGGAGCATCAACATTTTTAACTTTCCCAAACACTGTGACAAAAGGAATTTTGATTTAGTAAATGAATTTTGATAAACAAAAAATTAATCTCAAACAAAATAATGATGAAATACTAATTATACCTTATTTCCTTGCCAAAGTTGTTTTATGTTGTTGTCCATCATATTGAGTACAACAAGGTTCTCTCCATGAACATTTGACGGCAATGATTTCAAAGGGTATCCTTTCCAATGAAGATATCTCAACTGTTGTGAAGGAAATTGAAAATCTTCATGAAGAATAATTTTATACTCCTTGTTCATAGAACCACAATAATCCATCCCATAAATCTTGAGCAATCTAAGTTGTTTCATCTTTGCAAAAACCTTTGTACTAAATTGTAGTTGTTTTGATCTAGACAAGTTTAAGAATATGGCCTCAACATTTTTCATCCCCTAACTATAACAAAAGGATTAGGCAAGCAGAAAAGAGATAAAGCTAGCTAAAATTGTATGGATATGTAACTTAGACAAAAATGATATTGCTCACATTTACATATTTTTATGAAGCTTAAGAAAGTTCATGAGTTTGATGGTTACCTTCTTCATTGTAAATGCACGATACACATCACTCGGATCCCACAATTTGCTCCATTTTCCAGGATTATCAGGAAATTCAGTACGAATAATGTTCCATCCCATTTCTTGTATCAAATCATGCATAAGTATCTGATTGGTGGAAAGAGATATAAGACACTTATCATAGAGGACTTTTATTCCTATCTATGCATACAAATCACAACTATCCAATATCCTTAAAACAAAAAGCTTACTTTAAGTACATTTTGAATTTTCACTTCAGGTTCTCTTTCCAATTTACACAATTCACTTTCCCATTGAAGTATTGTCTTGTTAAACAAGAGAGAACCGAGGACTTTTAGAGCTAAAGGAAGGCCATGACAATAATATACTACACGATCCGAGAGGTGGATAAATTCTTGTTTTGGAAGATTTTGTCTAAAAGCAAAGAGACGAAAAAGCTCACAAGCTTGTTCATAATTTAATTCCTCAACCTCATATACGTTATCCATTTCTTGAACAAATGCTTACGTCTAGTTGTTATGATGACTCTACTTCCTCTTCCAAGCCTATCACAATTTCTGAGTAAGTATTCTAATTGATCTGAATCATCAATGTCATCAAGAACAATAAAAACTCTTTTAAATCGGAGAACATTTTTTATCATATTAGCTCCTTGGCCAACATTGCTTACATTTTGATTTCTCTCCACTTGTAGTATATCACAAAGAAGTTGATTTTGTAAATGATGCAAACCCATAGTATTGCCAACTTCTCTAACATTTTCGAGAAAGCTCATATACTAAAATTCACGAAAAATTTATTATTTACAACTTTGGCAATAGTTGTCTTACCTATTCTACCTATTCCACATATACCAATCATACGAACATCATTCAATTGATCAATGCATAGCCGCCGAATTATCTCATTTACATGAGAATCCATACCAATCAAGTTGGCACCAACATCAAACTTTCTACAATTCAATCTCATGAATATATTGTTGACGATTTTCTTAATATGCTCGGACTCATACTTGCCAATTGTAAAGTACATGTGATGATTGATTAGGCTATAGCTGATTAAAAAATAAATACATGTTAAGCTTCTTCATGAAAAATGAATTATAGTAATATATATATATATATATATATATTAAAAGTATTAAGGTTTAAAACTCAAATTACATTTTTAGGACATTTTCATTGTATCAAGTATACAAGACAATTTTCTACACAATCACAAGATGACCGTGAGGAGGACTCGTTCGACTCATTGGAAGAGCTGTCTTCTATTAGAAGATATTGGTTGTCACTAGATGATTCTACCGAGGTTTGACTAGATGACTCTGACCATGACTTTATTTTGATGAGATTAATCATTTGTCGTTTGGGACGCTTTCCTATGTTTAAGTCGGCAATTATTTCTTTGATTTTGCAATTTGGGGTGATATGTCTCTTTTGCCACATTTGAAACATTTAATATCTTTCTTTTCTATTTTCTTTGAAGTGTTTTGATATTTTTTATTTGAATATTTCTTATGTTTTGGTTTTCTATAAAATGATTCTTCTTTGAATTTTAAGTATTTTTTATTTAATCTCTTTTTCTTTCATCTATAGTATTTTTCCTGTTTGGTCGAAAGAGGAAGGGGATTTTCATATCAATATTGGGCACAAAACGATCCTAACTCTTTCTTTGAGGTTTTAAGATCTTTTTTGTGGGTAGCATTAACTTTGATCATATAACAAAGATTTAATGCTTTTTGATTGATGAAGTTGCTTAATTAGCCATAGGTAGGGGAATCATAAGGTATGACACCATTATACATCTCTTTGATTCTAAGTTGGACTCTTTGACTAAAGGACTTAGGTAACCCATTAAGGAATCTTTTTTTCCAATAGGGTTGGTTTACATCTGGTCTGGTGTGGACTTTAGCAAATTATACCTCTTTATACCATCTACAATCACTAAGCTTTCTACATCTAATGTTTTGAAGGATTTTTGAGGTTCAGGCTTGAAAGGCAATTGAATCTCCAAGGAAGTGTTTGGTTATGACAAATATTAGGGTATGAACTGAATTTTGATTTCCTGTTTCATCTAAGCTGGTTTGAATATAGTTTTTTTCTTCTTCAGTGAGAGTATTATCCCACCAACTTTTGAGCTGGCCAGTGAATCCTATAATCAGGTGTACATTGATCAGATGGTCAGAGTTTCCAGAAGCTATTGTGTCATCAAAACCACTCTTCAAAACGGTGGACTCAAACGATGGGCTTTAAAACCGCCTTTCAAATTCAAAGACACGTGCACAAATGGACAACCAATTTTTGGTGGATTTCAAACCATTTTGAATCTGTGGACTTCAAATCTGTCTCCAAGGGCCTATATGAGGCTCCCTTTTCTCATTGTAAGGCAGAGAAAAAGTTTGAGTGAAAACTTAGAGAGAGAAAACAAGTGAGATTTTCCTCTGTAAGATAGCCTTGTATTTGAGAAAGCTCTCAAATTCTGTTGTAAAGCTCTCTTCAAGGATTGTAAGTTTCAACTTTTCAAAGTTCTTGTATATTTTATGTTTTAAATGAAAGTTTAAATTTCAAATTTAACTGTGGATCAAGTTTATTATTTAATATTTAAAGAACCTCTTTGAAAGTCTATGAACTTTCTGAAAACATTGTCAAAGTTATCTGGGTTTTAAGCAAGACCATTGTGACTCCTCCAGATTCAATTAGGAGATTTCTTCAAAGTTCGTATTGATATTCAAATTGAAGTGTTCTTCTTGCTTTAATTTTCTTATCATTCCCCAATCCTGTATTTATTGGTATCAGAGCCATGATAGTTAATTTTCAAATTTAATTTGTTATTTTATTTTATGATTATTTGTTTAAATCCAAACTGCTTAGTGTTGGTCAACCCATAGTAACCGTTGGTAAGCCATTGTAGCCATGCTAGCATTTAGGTTTTCCTGGTGGTGGTCCCACTAAGTTGCCCAGGATTTAAATAGAGAACCCATAGAGTAAAATGTCAAATTTGTTTGGAATTTTTTCTAGAAGTAGCTCTCATAGTAATATGAGTAGGATGAAACATGATCTCAAAATGCTAGAAGAAAATACTTCAAAATTTGAGAATCAATTGAATGTATAAATTGATACTCTGGAACAATATATCAAAAACTAGGAAATTCCAAGACAACATATCAAAGATATTTATCAAATAGGTACTTTCAGATTTAGATCAACATATAAAATCAAAGTGTCCGAAAACACACATTCTATAGGATCAGAAACTGAAACTATAGAACTCCTTAACCCTTGGAGATTAAGATGCTAAGAGAACAATCTTACAAAATTCTTCACATAGGAGCCATTCAAGTAGCAGTCAAACCATTAACCCGAATTGGGTTAAACAAACCAATTTGTGTTTGCCTTAAAGATGCAAGACACAATAACTTTGATGACTCCTTGTTAAGAGTCATGGAATCAAACATGGCACATGGCCCTATTTATTTCAACTGTTTCCCTTACCTAAAGTTAAGTTGTATAGGTGATATGACTATACACAAAGCTATAACTTTAAATGTTCAAACCAAGGGTTATGACATGGACCCTAGAGCAAAGAACATTCTTATATTATATCGAATATACTAGAAGGTCATGACCACCTTAGTAAATGCTAAGTGTTTATTGAAATCTCCAAAAGGGAAAACGCTTTTGTTCCAAGCCAATGAGGAACATTCCTCAACTATGACCCCTGAAGAAATCCCTTGGGAATCTTTAACTCATTCAAATACTTGGAATTTCATACAGTTAACTCTTCCAAAACCTATTCAAAATAGGAAACCTCTCTTTATCATGCAAGATGATAAAGGAAATGTTATTATCCAGTTTCCAAAAGAGAAAAACGATAGAGTACTAGAATCTCTGTTCAAGGAAGTAGAATTTTCTCTCCTCCTAGACTATCCTTCGAGGTAAATTCTCGAAAGGCTTCTGTCAAATTAGACGATGTGGATTTTGGTCTTAATATCCCTCATCCTAGGTATGTTACCCAAGAATCACCTTTAACTTTTCCAACACTCTCTCAAATGATGCCTGATGAACCTAACCAGTTAATGGTTATAGACAATACTAAACCCTTCCAAATAGATAAATAATATCTTCACAAAGAAATGCACCTTCCAAAACATGATCAAAAGAGAAAATGGTTTTTTTCTTCTAAACTCACCACTCAAATTAGACATAAGTTTAGGAATGAATGGTACAAGTGTATGGAAACACATAGGATAAATATTCTCATGTTTACATACTTAGAAATGTATGCTTCAAACAATAATATTGACTACCATTTCATAGAAGTAAATATGTTTCAAAAAGGTAAAGTCTGGAAAACCACTTCAAGTAAAACTGTAGTTTCAAATCATCCTCCTTTAGAAGAAATAACCATAATTGCTCAAAATACTGAAATTATAGTTTCTCATTTCAAAACATTAAATCTCAACAATACTGAAGGTAGAACAATAACCTTAAAAGACTGTTAAAACCTTCAACAACAAAATAATTTTACAAATCAAATTTTAGGCACTCTTTCCTTTCAACTTGGTAAGATAGAAGACAGACTAGAAACCCCTCACATATCTCGCCAAATAGTCACACCTCATTTTCTAGATAGGAATCTAGATAAGAATCGCCCAATTTTCAAACCCATGGAAGTAGGGAATAAGACACTTAAACTTTCAAATAATGATGATCTAATCAAGACTTTAACAAAAAGGATTGAACAATTAGATCTTACTAAAAAACCCTCACCATCAAATACAAAGTCTATAAATATGATAACAGAAATTACACCTACAAATGTAGATAAAATAAGAGCCATATTTGAGGAACAGGACCCTCAAATAAATAGGATTAGACATCAATTTAAACAACAAACTAAGACTAGGAACTACTATCCTAGACGAACTCCTCTTGATCTTCAATATAAAGAAATGAATCAAATCACCCAATCAAAGTATGATGGAGATGACATTTATGAATGGAACATAGATGGCGTAAGTGAACACCAAGTCTTGAATATTCTTTAAGAAATGATTATGGCCTCCACAGCCTACAAATCCAAAGGAGACTTTGATTATCTGATTAGTGTACACCTGATTGCATGATTCACCGATCAGCTTAAAGGTTGGTAGGACAATTCTCTCACTGAAGAAGCAAAAATCTATATTCAAACCAGCTTAGATGAAAGAGGAAATCAAAATTCAGTTCATACCCTAATATTTGCCATAACCAAACACTTCCTTGGAGATCCAATTGCTTTTCAAGCTTGAACCTTAGAAATCCTTCAAAACATTAGATGTAGAAAGCTTAGTGATTGTAGATGGTATAAAGAGGTATAATTTGCTAAAGTCCACACCAGACCAGATGTAAACCAACCCTATTGGAAAAAAAGATTCCTTAATGGGTTACCTAAGTCCTTTAGTCAAAGAGTCCAACTTAGAATCAAAGAGATGTATAATGGTGTCATACCTTATGATTCCCCTACCTATGGCCAATTAAGCAACTTCATCAATCAAAAAGCATTAAATCTTTGTTATCTAATCAAAATTAATGCTAACCTCAAAGAAAGAGTTAGGATCTTTTTGTGCCTAATATGGATATGAAAATCCTCTTCCTCATTCGGCCAAACAGGAAAAATACTATAGATCAAAGAAGAAGAGATAAATAAAAAATACTCAAAATTCGAAGAAGAATCCTTTTATAGAAAACCAAAACATAAGAAATGTCACAAAATCTCGCCTCTTTGAGGGTGTCCTCCACGTCGAGGAACATGTACTAGGGTGTATGTGCCTACTCATTTACTTTTAAGATAATTTTTAATTTTAAAATATATGAGATAATATTTCATTCAAATTAATATTTTTTTTATATTTATAAGAAATGTATTCCTTTTACATCAACTCCCATAAGGGTTTTTATTTCCCTTTTGGTTTTCAATTTTTTTAAAAATGATTTTCATTTTTTTTCATTTTTTTAAGTTTGGTTTTTTAAAATAAAAAAATGAAAAAAATATTATCCAATTAAAAAACACCATATTAATGAAGCAAATAAAACAAAATAATGTGAAAACAATAACAAAATCATGCAAACAATACAACACACAAAATTTACATAGTTCACCCAAAATAGGTTACATCCATGGAGTATTGCATATTTTCATTATAGGGATAAAAATAATCACAAGTGTTTACAAACACTTACTCCTCACAAACCAAATCCCCGTTACACCCGAAAGAATAATAATTCTACAACCCTTAATAGAACATTACTTTTTCACTTAAAGAGTTACATCACTCTTTTCTCTTAACCGGGGATGAGTAGAAAGATGATAGGAGACCTTTATTTATAGGCTCCTACAACCACTAGGTTTATATGTAAATTACATGTTATTATCGAATTCAAGTAACATTACATGATTCAAAATTTGAATATGTCTACAATTTCCTCACCCAACATTCTTTATATATCATACATGCACATGCACATACACATGGCTATGAGATTTGTCATGTGCATTCCATGTCCCTAAATCAAAGACTCCACCACCAACATTTTCGTCCCTAATTGTTATTTTCTTCTAATATAAAAATAAAAATAATCTAAACTAAGCAGGCCTAATTATTCAATTCTTACATAGACAGATTATTTATAGCTTCAAGTCAATATAATATATTTTATATAAAAAAATCCTCAATGTGCATTGAAATGATGACAAAACCATCGTCTCCAGTTTTTACCATAATCTTAGTTACTAAAAATAATTTTGACTTAAGATTAAAATCATAATTAGCTATAATGTTTTTGGGCTTATTTAAAATCCAAGCCTAAAATTTAAATTATAGTTTTTAGATTTTTTTTTTTTTTACAAAGTTTTGTTATTTTATTTTAAAATATTTATTTTATTTTTGTTTAAACAAATTACTATTATAAATTTATTATATTAATTTTTTATCTTGTATTTATTAATATGTAAATAGTTATGAAACTTATTTGATTATTTTTATTTTTAATATATGAACTTAAATAAGTTGTTTTGTATATATTACAATAGGTAGTTGTGTTTATCATAAAACTTTTTAAGTGTAATTTTTGGCTTTATTATTTTTAGTTTTTTTTCTATCAGGTTTTTCTTTTCATTTAATTTTTTTTCTATTTATTTTATGTAAAAAAATTTTGGTTTATTTTTGTTAAAAAAAAATAAAATTACACAATAAATTTATTGTATTAATTGTATATTTTTGTATATACTATATTATAAGTGGCATATAATAGCTAAGTTCAATTTTAGGTTACAGTGTTAAATATTTTCATGTGGCATGGGGGAATTCCTTTAATAGATGGAACTTACATATAGTTATAATGATAATAAAAAATAATAATAATAAAAAGGAAAATTCAAAATTGTCGTTTAAGTTTTAAGTTTAGATTTTAAATAAGGTTAACTAATTTCACAATTTATTAAACACATGTCCAAAAAAAAAAATAGAGTTGAATTTCTTACAAGTGGGAAAAAATAAAACTTACTGCTCAGGGTTTTACCATGAGCTTCAATTCCTCCATGAGGTAAAAATTAATTAATTTTTATTATCATGTCATTTATGATAACTTTAATTTCATATTTTTACATTAATTAGAAATGCAATTATTATGAATATTAAGTTTTAAATGAGTAAAATCATTACAATTTAGATTAGCAACCTATTTATAATTAAACAATTGTATAAGAAAATCTACGTACTTTCAAAGCCTAAAGTATCTATGCAATAATTCTTTTAGTGGGGATTCATCATCCTTTTTCATTGACCTCATGTCCTCGATTTTTCAAATATCATAAAAATAAATCTATATATATATTCTACAATGAGGTCTGACATCTATAAAAAATGATAGATAAGAAGGCTCTGGTATCTAGTTTATGAAATTTTTTTGACAACTGGTTGTTATAAAGTAAGTAATATAAATAAGAATGATAAATGAGAGGAGATGTAGAAGAATATTAGAATTTAATGGGATGCAAAAAAATAGTAATAAATAAAAAGAAGCATAAAAACATATTAAAATTTAATAGTATAAACAAATTTAAGAAATAAATTAATAAGATGAAAAGATTGATTTTGATGTTTTAATTTGTTAATATTTATTGTTTTTTCATAATTGAAATAGAAGCTAAAAGGTCATCATGGTTTCAATTTATATAATGTTGATGATACTTGAATATAATTTTTAATTAATAAAGTTATAAAATAAAAGGAATTATAAGAAGTAAAATAAAAACACAAGAAATGTTAAATAAGTAAATAATGACAGTTAACATTTATCAAGGTAATTATAATCCAATGTTGGTACAATTTATTTTTTTAAAAAAATTTATATAATAAAAACTAAATTATTATTAATATTAATTTTTTTTAGAGAAAAACTCAAATCCTTGTCCAAATCAAATTTTTTTTTTTCATAAAAAAATTCAGTAACAATATTTAACTCTTCATTTTAAAAGAAGAATATAAACTAATGAAATTTAAAAATGAAAAAAACATTAAATTGAAAATTTCATTAAAAAAAAAAAAAAAAAACTCAAGCTTTATACGATAATAATGAAATGTCTTGAATGTTGTATGAAAATTGACTTATGTTTTGTAATTCTTAAAATAAATTTAGCCATTTAATTAATATTTTCTTAAGAATGCCTTTAGTTTGCTAAAATTGGATTAGGGGCTAATTAGAAAGTGATTATGGTAAAAACACTTATAATTATTTTTATAATATTTTATTAGAAATGTCTTTATTATAAATTTATTAAACATATTTAAGAGGTGGGATGAAAAGTTTGACTCTTACATTTTAATTTGTTAGCATTTATTGTTTTTTCATAATTGAAATAGAAGTTAATGGATCATTATAGTTTCTAAATTTATAAGCTACGGATGATATTAAAGTATAATTTTTAATTAATAAACAAACAAAATAAAAAAATAATTATAAAAAGTAAAATAAGTAAAATAAAAATATTATCATCCTAAAACATCATTTTAAAATGAATTAAATTATGATATTTTTTTTTAAAAAAAGATTATCTAAATCATTTTTTAAGTAATATATAAATTTTATTTTAATTAATTTTTTTTTTAAGTTGAACATTATCTAAACCTTAGTATTGTTTTTAATATATTTTCTATGATTTTTTTAAAATAAAAAATTATTAGAGAATTTGCATTGTTTTTAATATATTTTCTATGTTTATAGATATTATTTAAAATAATTTTATTCACAATATTTTATTTTTAATCATTTTTTATATTTTTATAATTATTTTTTAAATACAATTAAAAAGAGTAAAAATTATTGAAATATTTTTTAAAAATATATGAGTGAAGAAGACTGGAGTCATTTGATGCAATTTATCTTCCTAAGCTGTTTTTCTTTGATTTTTTAAAAATATATGAGTGAAGAAGACTGGCGGGCAGACAGGCTTGTGTCTCTTTGATTTCGAAATTACTCAGTAGTGACTTCCACTTCCCAACCATACTTCCAAGCAATACAGGGATAAGGAAACCGGGGCACCAAATCTTTACTCTCCTCATTCCTCGGTAGTCAGCACACAGGTCTCTAAGGGTTTTAAAATTTGGGACTCATCTTTTCTTTTCTCATTTCTTATCCATGTCTTAACCATCCTTTGGATTCCCAGGTACTTGTTCTCAATCTCACCGACTATCTCCATATGCAAGTGATTTGTTTCCATTGTTGTGTTCAAGCGCTTTGGCTTGTCAGCTTATTATGGGTGTTTTCAAACACTGGTTTTGGATGGATAATAGATCATAAAGCCCTGTGTTTGCATTCTTCAACATCATCTGGGTGTTGGGCTACTCTAAATGCTTTGAAAATCGTTTTAATAATGTGGGTGTAATGGTAAAAGTAGATCAACACAAGGAGTTCTGTTTCAAGAAAATTCTTCCTGTTTTTTTTTTCCTTATTCCTCTCTTCATTCATTGGACAATGCTTATTTTCTATTCCAACTATTTTGATTCCATGGCTAAGACACATGGTAAACATCACTTACATGGATGGGTTTTGTGGAACAGGGGGCATCAGTGGAATTGCTACATCTTGAATAGCGTTGAAAGATTAGCATCAGCGGTTCTCCGATTCCTTGGCTTTCAGGTTTTTCTTGAATAGCGTTCAAAGATTCTTGTCTTTTTTCCTGACCCGATTTAAAAATCCGGGTCCTTTTTTTCTCGGTTCTGCTTCTTTCCATTTGCAGTTCTAACTTCCGTGCTGTAAGTTTGAAGAAAAACCTTGCATTTGCAACTGAAAATGGGTTATTTCTTTGTTTTGAAGAATAGGAGAAATTGATGCCTTTGTTTGGTTATGTTTTGAAAGATAGGGAATGTTAAGGGCCTTTTGCTTGGCGGAAATGAAAAAAAGTTTGGACAGATAATTTCATTTCCATGTGTCGAGGCTTGTTGTTTTTTTGATAGTTTTCAGTAGTTAAATATGCTATTACCTTGCCTATTGTTTCTCCATGTAACTTTCATTTGTTCTCTTTTTGAAAACAAAAATCAAAATTTCCATTGCTTTCCTCCATTTTCTCTGTTTTTGGTGGTAATCAAAGGGAGATGGTTGTGGATATATTTGTTCTGATGATTTTTTGTATCATTAAGTTTGGTTGGGAAATATGACTATATGAGCTACTTATGCCTGAAATTCATTTTTCTGTTCTGGGAAGAATTTACCTGGAAACATTTTCCATTGGTGAATTGAATGGTGGCTTTTCCAATTGAAACCTGTGGTGATTTAAAAGAATGGATTTCAAGAATGCACAATTTTGTATGTAAAAAATAAGTAGAGTCTATACAAAATACCTGATCTGTTTATATCATAGAGCCCAGATAGGGAGTGTTAAAAATTTTAGTTTAGGATCTTGAAGAATTTGATTACTCTGCAGTGAATATTTTTTTTTTAATGATAATTTTTCATACTTTCCTTTTGAAATGTTAATAGCATGGTTTATAGATATGCTTTCAGGACATGTAGGAAGAGAATTGATTGGACGAGGACTTATTGTCTTAGTATTTCAGAATAGTATGGCAAAGGTTGCCACGGCTGGTCCTTTATCTTCTGACTCTTCGTTTTGGTGGGGGCAGGAGTTAAAAGGAAGACACCATCGGAATTGAGAGTAAGTTTCTGAATTCGTGGTTTTGCTCTGTTCTCTCTATTCTCTACATTATTAGATGATAAATTGGGCATAAAATGAGTTTCTTTAGCCTTTTATATGGAAGATCTTGGCAGGTAGTGTCTTCTTTTTTAATTTTTAATTTGTTAATTTGCAAGTTTTATGAGAATGAAGGAACATAGCCATTGCTCTGCATGTTTGCTTCATATACAAAGAAAGGAAGATTACTCTGATTATCTACTTGTACGCTCTCCTGGTGCAACAAAGAAAATAAAAAATTGAATAGCTCTGAGCATAGAAGTCATCTCTAAGAGTTCTTACCTTTAATCTTCATGGCGGATGAGATTGATGGTTTGAAATTGGGATTTGAGAATCTCAGAATTGGACTTGTCGTACCTGGTATCGAACTCGGTGTGGTCAGTATCGAGGCAAATACGACTTGGTTGAGTCATTATGTGGACCCGCATTTTTCACGTGCGTCCTCACTTAATGGCAAGACTCGCTTTTGTTTGGTGAAAAATTAGTTTTGGAAAAGTTGGAGTCGCCACTTATTTTATTTTATTTTAAAAGGGGAAATAAAATAAGAAAGAAAACCCTAAAGAAGTGACTCCATAGTTTGGGAAAAGCAAGTCTTGAAAAAACCCTAGTTTTGGTTCGGGGATCAGGTTACCTATTGGGAAGGTACCTCTAAGAGGTAGCACTCCTTTAAGCCTTAAAGTGGTTTCTACAAGCTAAATTGAAGCAAATGTGACAATTAATTAGTTGATTATGGATACCAAGGTAGGCCAAGGTGATTTCGAAACTAATATGCCAAAAAAGAAATCAAACCACAATCATAAAGGAGGGTTAGGGTGTGTACTTGGATTGTATCTCAAACGCTATCATAAGAAATCAAAGTTAGCGCAGAAATATAGCATACAACTCAACATGCGCTTTATAAGAAATAATCGAATAGTCAAACAAATGTCAAGACACTCAAGTACTATCAAACATAGGCATAGTTCACAATGACATATATGTTCATGGAATTTCGAAATTAGAGAATAGAGATAGCGTACCTGGCTAGCAAGCATCAATGTCTCTATGGAAAACAAGGTTAGCTCAATAATAGGTGTAAAACAATCTCGTGCATGTCATCAGGAGGAATCAAAATCAATTGATCACCAAACAACCATCTCACTTGAGTCAATATCAAAGAAGATGTCAAGAATGTTGGACCCCCCCACCAAGGTCCAAATTACTTTTGCATGAATTGGTTCAATGAGTTCCATTATTTGGAACCATGAAGTTCGTTCATGCTTGTTTGAAGAAAAGAGAAAATTAGTTGAAAACAGTGAAAATGCATGCTAGAAGGAAAATGACAGTAAGGAGTTTATTTAAATCTGGATTTTATGCATAGGAAGGATCTAAATATGGATTTTTAAAACTGGAATTATTCAGTTGGAAATGGATTTGAAAAATCAATTCAAAACTGTACATTTTCAATCCAAGAAACAAAAAGAGGAAGAAGAAGAGGTGTGCACCAAGGTGGCCTTTGCTGGAGTAGGACTTGGGGGTCTGGCTGTGACTGCGTTGCTGGTGGTCGTGTGAAGAGACCTCTGTATATTGATGGCATGACTGGAAAAGAACTGACTGTATTCATTCCAGAGCCCAAACTCACTGGGTTTGAGTGTATAATTTTATCAGCAAAGACATTCCAACCCAACTCTGGCTTCCTAGAATCACAACTTGCATTGCTAGCAGGAACTTGTGGTGAAGCAATTGAAGTCTAGCTCCAGATCTGATTCCCTTGCTGCCACTCATTCTCAAGTTTCAAGTCTTTGCTCAGAAATCCATCTGATTTATCAATTTTCTCACAGTTCACTTCTGGAATTTTATGTAGCTTAGATTCTGTGTCTTCTTGCTCATCCTGAGCTTCATTTCTTACCTCTTCAGTTATCCTAACCAGTCATCTGAAGCCTGCATGCGGGAGCTCACTGATTGATGCTCACATAGCCCACCTCCATCATTTTAAGATGTGACTGTGGCAATGGCAATAGTTCTGATCCGGGATGCTGCTTTGCTCAAAGAGGGCTCTCAGCTCTGTCTAGTGTCGTTGATGATGGGCTATCTCACCTCCAGCACTAGGGATTGGAGAGCCTCTTCAAATATCCCAGCATCTAGGTGGCCCATTAATTTTCCATAGCCAGCTAGAGGACTATAAACCCGTAAATGCCCAGCTTCATCTTTCCACCTTGCTTTGAATTCCCATCATCAGCCTCCAAGAGTGAAACAGGGGCCTTGTCCAGTAGAAATGCCATCAATGAAATCAAAAATTCTGTCTTCTTGGCATTCTTAACGTGAGCAATCTGTAGTAGATTCTTCTCTCATCTTCCAAAACATCTTTGCTGTCATTCCCAAATTCCGTTGGCAGTAAAGCAGAATGAATGCTAAGTGAACTCCCTTGAAGCCACAGTACTGTATAAAGCAATAGGTAATCCTTTGGAAGACTGGGCAATATTAGGCTGTGACAAAAGCTTCAGTAGAGTTTCGATCCCTGACTTTCATGCGGATAATTGGCGAGCTTCTGAATTTTCCATTATTCTGTGGACTAGAGCCATCACATGAAAGAAGCAAAGTTGGAACCACTCATTACTGGTGCCTGCTGTAGCCGAAATTGTCGAACTGACCAGACAGCAATGGCCATCAGACAACCCAGCCAACTTTTCCTACAACTCTTCTTGTCATGAGCAGAAATGTTCAGTGGCTCACATCAATTTTCAATGGCTTTCATGTCAGAAGAACCTGTGTTTTTAGGCTCTATCTTGAACAAAATATCACAAACAACTCCCTATGTCCAAAGCCACCGGAAACTGAAATCTCGACGAGTAGTGCGCTTTGAACCTTTTGGCATTTGTTTTAATTTGCACTTTGGGTACGAGTTCTGCTGAACCACACATAAAAGACACTTTGGACAAGCCTGCTGCTTGTAGTGGAAGGCATGCTCTTCTCTCTTGAGTGGTATACTGATCATCCAGCTCCCATAGCCCAAATGCATGCATGAGGGCCTTCACCTCAGGTACAGATGAATTTATGGGAATTTAATACCAACACATGGGACTTCACTGATCTACAGCAGCTGACAACTTACCCTGCTGATGCTAGAATTTGCTTGGAATTACTGATTCATCGATACTAATCCCTTCGCAAGTGGTGTCGATAGGCAATTCAAAAAATTTCCAAATTAGATGACTGGGGAACTTTCTTTGTTTGGACATGAGTGTTATGGGCTGTTACAGTAGTCAGAACTTCTTGATGACACACCCCAGCTTGTTCTTGATTTTAGTCACGTGGATGGCATTACATCCAGGAACTTCACCAGAATTGGCCGAGCTTTCCTGAGAACGAAAAAAGAATCTGTGTTGTACCCAATTTCAGTAACCAGTTTACCCCTTGCCTCCCGTTTTCTTCCCTGCAGTTCAAGTCTCTTGAAAGTCTATTTGCTGGCGAATAGATGCAGGCCGGTAGCTAAGAGACTGGAAATGCCTCATATGATGTCCATTGTCCTGAATGCATGAGGGCGAAGAAACGAAACATCTTTTCGTTCCTTTTCTCATCAGTTTCTGTAATCAACAAATCAGCCAAAATGCTCTTAGTTCTCTCCTGAGCATCACTTTCAGTTCTGCAATATGTCTTACTCTCTTTTATTGGTAGAAATTCTGAAATGGTCAGAGCCATTCAAAGAGTCTGATATCTGTCAAAGTATGTTGAGCTAACAGTCCTGGAAACAAGCCAATTACACACACCCCCCCTGCCACAAATCAGTCGTAAGTGAAGTCTGTCCAGTTCTTCGCAGTACTAATGACCAGTGGGGCGGGATGATGCTGAGTGAAGCCTTCTATAGACCAGGGTATTGTGTAGAGCAATAGGCATTACTTCAGAAGACTGGGTGAGATTAAGTCATGGCAGTAGCTTGAGTGGAAATTCAATCCCTGATTTTTCCACAAATAATCAGCAAGTTTCAGAATTTTCCTTGTTCTATGAACCGGGATCATCTCATGAAAGGTGCAAAGTTGGACGAATCACTCGTCACTGATGTCTACGGCAGCTGAATTTATTGATGGCTATCATTTCTTTGTCTTCAAAAGTCATTTTCATTGCAGCAGTCCCGTTAAATCTTCCTGATGGCCCCCACATTTTCATCCCATGTTGAAGCAATTCTATTGACAATTTCGATAGTTATGTCAACACCAGTACTCCTTAATGAAAATACAGCAAAAGCTTTTCCACAACATTAGCCAAGGGAGCAAAAATCTCATTCATTGTTCACAAGGGAACATGATGCTAAAGCTTCTTTCACTTCCTTTAAGCCCTTGAGACAAATGGCACCGAGACCCTTAAGAACAAATGCGAGGGCCTTTGAAGAAGGGAGTATTCCTGCCACTATTGAAGATAAAAGGCATCAAGGTGATCCATTTCATGCAAAGCAAAAAGACAAGTAGGGTCTTTATAGATAATGTCGGTCATGACAGTTATGGCTGAAAAAGTATCCTCCAAGGTTGACAGGTAATGAATTATACTGGGAACCTAGGGATCCCGTAGAATTTGCCGGAATACATGTGAGAGCCTCTGAAGGAGAAAGTATTCCAGCCGCTCCAATCATTTCTGCATTACCAAATACCAGTGACAAAGTAGCAAGTAAAGGATTATCATAAGGATTTGATGTCTAATATCCGTATCATGGATCTCAACTCTTGTCACTCCGATTTCAGTATGATATATTTGCTTATCCAGTATGAGATGCCATGTAAGGCGTGGCATTGAAGAGGACTATGGCAGTCTTTGCTGAAAATCAAGACCAACATATGCTGTAGGACTCCATGAGCCTGGATCAATAAAAGATGAACAGCAGCCCTGAATTAATAAGAAAACAAACGACAACTTGACCTTTGGCAATTGTGGCAGACCCTCTGAATCCTCATCAGCTATCAGACCCAGTAGACCCCCCTGTCATTTTGCTTACTTGGAGGTTCTTCAAGATCGTGGATCATGCCGGCTCCATTTTGCAGTCAATATACATTTTTAAGATCAGCAGGAGCAACAATCTGAACTCAGAATCAGACCACCTATGACCGTTTGGTCATTGGATGAGAAAACCTCCAGGTCCTTTTTGAGGAACATGTATTATAAGGACCCTTCCATAGCTTTCTTTATCCATTCCTTTGCCAAGTAATATGTTCTCTTCTATCTTGCCACTCTGAATTCAAGGAAAATGAGTACCAAATTAAACATCGTAACCAACTTGTTCACCATGGCGGCCTTTAGTTTGAGCTCTACAATTTCTAGAAAACCCGTGACTGATCAAATTCCCATGCTGCATACCTGAACGCACCAGAACTGATGCTGATGCCTTCATGGGCACCAAAACTGATCAATCTCACCGCTGGCAAAGCTTCTCCAAAAAATGGGCAAAACTATCTATGCTTCACCTCTCCTCTGTTCTTCCACCCCTGTTTTGCTTCCTTCATTCTCCAGTAACAGATACTTCGACTGGTGCCAAACAATCTTCCTCATGAAACAGTAGCTGTATGAGAAACCACTGAACCTGCTTTTTTCTTCCAAATTTGGATATTGAGTTTTGACAGCATCAAGAAGCCATTGTCTAGCGCCATCAATCAATGACGCAGACATGGCTGGAAATACTTGAAATATCCACAGAAAACAAAGGAAGACTACCAAGGAAACGGAGCACGAAGAAAATAAACAAAAAAAGAACCAATGGAAGCCACATTTCATATTTTATTCCACGGGCTTAGGTTGGTGAGGGGAGTACAAGCAGATTCCAGCAAACAAATACAGCCACAATTCTCATGTAATGCACAGTAAATAAAAAAAAACAGAGCCTTTCAGTTCCAAACCTAAACTAGAGAACTCCAAAGAGAGAAATCAACAACTATAGAAGCAATCTAGTACCAATGCAAACAAAATATAACCTTTGTCATTCTACACCCAAGCATCCAGTCAAAACTTAAAATTTAGTGAAGATCAATACATAACAAGAGGATAATGGGAATGAAGGAAGAGTCTACGGAAAGTGTACCTGGAAATGCTTCTTTCTGGTAAGAAAATCCCCGCTGGTATATCGTCTCAGATCTCTTACTCTACTTTGCCGTGCTTCCTTCGTCTCCCTTTCTTCTCTGAATGTCTTTTCTTTTCTCCCTCCTTTTGTTCTTATCCATAGTCCTCCTTCTAAAAATTCATAATCATCCTTTTATTTGCATAAAGGAAATTCCTTCCTTATTCACTTCTTGTTGATCCTCTCCGTTAAAGAAACAATCTTTGCCAGCCCACTGTATTTCCTTTAGTGGTGTGTGGATCCCATATGATATGCCTGTTGTATCTTTGAAGAACCTCCTCTTCTTGTGCTCCAGCCGTGCCTTCCTTTCTCAGAGAAAATTCTTCATCCAAAGAAATCCATAGGTCTCCTATCAATCTATTAACCTCTTTTTTTGAATTGTTTTCTTTCCTTGTCCAAAATTGCATGAATATCCTCCAAAGATCCCTACATGGCAGCCACGAGTTTAGAGAATTCCACCTTCCCA
The DNA here is from genome assembly GCF_004353265.1 of Vitis riparia. Lineage (NCBI taxonomy): Eukaryota > Viridiplantae > Streptophyta > Magnoliopsida > Vitales > Vitaceae > Vitis > Vitis riparia. The sequence goes on along the minus strand of NW_023269672.1, from coordinate 375,713 downwards.
TATGAATCTTTTTCTTTGCAAACCTAGAATCCCTTTCGTGCGTGATTACCCTCAATATTTGCACTCCATCTACAGCAGTGGACTTTCCTTTGTCAAAATTTTTGGTGATCCTCTTTCCAAATAGCTGGTAGCCGTTTCCTCGTGCAAGAAATAAAATAAAGATAAAAATAAAAATAAAAATAAAATAAAAATAAAGATTAAAATAAATAAATATCATGAAATTGAAAATCAAAAGAAATTTAAATCATGCAACTAAAAAATAAAAATCAACCACATGCAAGCCATGCAAGAAAGTGAACCATGTAATCATGCAAAAATACGAGCCATGCAACCATGCAAACCATGTAGAAACGCCCAAAGGTGACCTAGGGTGTGTCTAAGTGTCCTAGGACGAACTAAGTGGGCCTAGATAAACCTAGGTGGGCTTATGTGAACTTAGATGTTCTTGGGCAAACTTAGTGGAATCTAATCCTAAAGTGCACTTAGGTAAAACCTAATCTAAACTTGAAAGGCGGCCAAGGCCAGATAAATCCCTCAACCAAAGTCTCCGAGGTGGCTTATAGAAGGCAAATTGTATGAGTAAAAATGGGCCACCAAGGAACTACTATGGAGTATTGAAAGAGCACTTAAAGATATGTGCTAAAGGGACAAAATGGAGGGTCTACATGTATCGGACTCGGCCGACTTAGTTCGTTCTAGGACGAAGATTGAGAAATGCAAAAGGATTTTCTTTGGTTAGGGTTTGGGGAGGGAAAGAGAGAGTATCTTATAAGCTGGATCTAAGTGTGCTTCGAGAAATAAGGCCCTCTTAGAGAAGTGGCTATGGGGGTATCCTAGGGAGAGTATTGCTTTATGGCACAAGGTATTCTTGAGCATCTATGGGACACATTCAAATGGTTGAGATGCCAACATTTTAGTGGAAAATGGGTCAAAAATCCGTTTGTGGGAAGATTTGTGTTGGGGAAATCAACGTTTGGTTGCACAATATTTTTGAGTCTTTACTAACTTTTATCAGTTCAAAATTCTCCTATTTCATTTGTCCTTGGTCTTTCTTCTCCTCTCACTTGAAACTTTAACTTTTAGCCAAACCTTATGGATATAGAGATAGAGGATCTTGAAAGACTCATGTCCATTCCCAATAGTGTTAATCTAACACCGTAATCCCTAGATATGAGACCTTGTTTATTATCACCTTTCAACTTATTTTTGGTCAAATCTTTTTTTCTTAACCTCATTTGATCATTTAACTTTAGTTTTCTTTTCTCTTGCTAATTTCATATGGAAATCAAAAGCTCGGCCAAAGGTCAAGACATTTGCTTCTTTAGTGGCTAACAAGAAGGTTAATATCAATGACTTGCTTTAGGTGAGAAGACCATTCAAATCCCTTAGTCTAGATTGTTGACCTTTGTGTATGGTTAGTTGAGAATCAATGGATCACCTTTTTTACATTGTTCGACAACTTTAGAGTTATAATGTAAGCTATTCAAACTAGTAAGTTTGGATTAGGTTCCTTCTAGAAGTGCTTGTGACATGTTGACCATTTCTTTTAGGGGTTTGGGTAGCACTAACTGGGGTAAAGTTCTAGGGCAAATAGCTTGTTTTACATTGATTTGGATAGCACAATGGGAAAGAAATGTAAGGATCTTTGAGGACAAGTGGAGGACTTTCAAAATGATATGGGACCTAGTCTACCTCTATCCATATTTTTGGGCCTCTACTACCATAGTTTTCAAAAGTATTCCTCTCAACATTATTCAACTTGATTGACTTTCAATATGTAGATCAGAAGGGTTAAAATAGCAATGTTGAAACATTTTGATGTCTTTTGGATTGTTTTTCTTTTCCTTTTTTTTGATCAAATTTTGTATTTAGGGAAAGATTTCTTATCCTTCTTTTGTTTACTTTTTCAATGAAAATGTTCTTCGTTTCTAATAAAAAAAATTATAAGTTTTGTTTATTTATTTATTTTTACCAGCCATGAAAGTCATGCTGAATATGGAAAAATGCACATTTCCTGGGAAATACTGCAATGCTTTTGTCTTTTGGATTTGTTTTATGAAAGTTTTAATGGATTTTTGTGGGTATTATATTTGGTTTCACATTAATGCAAATCTCTTGGGAATTACAGCAGTGATTTCATCTTTTGGTTTCCTCTTCCTAAGTTACTAGTGATTTTTTTTTTTTTTTGGTGGGTATTATATTTGTTGCCAGACTAGAATGCATTTTTAAAAAAAAATCTGTGGTCGGATTTCTTACTGTCATGGCCTGTAATTTAATGGGTTGATGTGGAACAAACATAAAAACAGGCTGGACCCTGATCAAAGTCGGATGCTGTGATATCCAGTTGCTGTGGTGTACAGCATCTTCCAACTTTTTGTGTGATGTAAAATGGAACTGTTGCATTTTACTGTAGCTTATAGGCTTCAAATATTAGCCTTAATTGGCAACAAATCTTACCACATTTTTTGCAATTTGGTTTCTGCGGACCTTTCTGTGTAATCTTTGCAAATGGTTGTGGAGGAAAATTCTTAAGATTTTCTGTGTCTATTACAGGGAGAGCAGTTAAAACAAAGGAACGTTATAGAGCTTGTAGATGAATCTCCAGCTCCTTTGCTTGGTTCTACAAAGTAAGCTTTGTTGTATTTCTTTAGATTTACCTTGATTTATATTTCAATAAGTACTTGCTTACTTCTCTCAGGAACACAATTGAGCTCAAGAAACAAGATGCATTCGAAGTTCCAAGATGCATTGACACCCGTATGGATGGAGTTTTTCCTGCCAAAAAGTCTAGGTTTAGGATGCTTTCTGGAAAAGAAAATGCTAAGGTACAATACTTTTTCATCTAAAATTGATTTATTATCAAGTATGTTTACTGTAACATGTTAGAACTGTCAAATCACTAATCTGTCAAGATCTTGAATGTGCCATGCAATTTACCATGCATTATTTCTGTCTTAATTTATTCAATTTTTTAATATATGCAGGAAGATATTTCAGCTGCGCCAGCTGGCTGCTTCAAGAATATCTGTGTTTCTTTGAATTCAGTTGTCAAGAGTCATCCACAACTTTCATGGTATACATGTCCAGGACGGTGTACCTTGTTTATAATTGATAAATTGTTTGCTTTTTTCTTATTTATTCAATTTCTTATTTCTATCAGTCCAGAGAATACTGTGGTTTCAGCTGCAGTTTCCAAAGATGGTACAAGGCAAGATTGTGAATATGCTGAAAAGTGCAGTCAAAGCACATTTCGTAGTGTGGCTGAATTATCACTTGGTAGTGAGAGGATATCTGAAATGGCTGTTGTTGATATGGTATTTTTGTTAGCATTTTCCCCTTTTATTTACTTGAAGAAAGTTCTGTGTCAAAATATAAATCTATTTATTTTCACAGGATAAAGCATTAAAAGGACTGGTTGCCTGTGAACCCCGTGCTTTTTCTGGTTTAGCTGCTGATTCTTCTGAAAAGTTCGGCAATTTTACTTCAATCTCTTCTGGCCATTTCTGCTCTGAATTTCATATTCCTGGGCAGAAGGCCCCACTGGATTTTACATTAAAAACTAATATGCAGATAGTGTCTTCTTCCTCTGTGAACTGGTGAGTGTGCTGGTATGTTCTGTGTTGTTGGTTCTCATCACAGTTACACATCTTACCCGTTTCTAGAGATTGTTTTGTTTGCTTTAAGGGTGAAAAATAATGCTTCCTCATCTTTACTCTATTTTCATCTGGAATTTTTTTTGGACGTGATCTGATGCATGAAACTGGTGTTGAACTTAAATCATTCACTTGAGAAGCCTAGATAAGGGTTTTTGGTGGTTTAGGATGACTACCATAAAATACATTCTATGAAAAACAATGTAGCATCAACAAGTCTGTTGTATTTTTGGGAGGATTCCTCATCCTTCTTTTGTGTTCCTTTATACTTAATACATTTATTGTTTCTGATAAAAAAATATATATCCGCAAAAGGCAGGATACAATCACAAGGACACAATAACATATCAATATATACTTTTATACATAAATTATATAATATCTGAAAATTATGAGTCTGGCTAGTTCATCTATTTTTTTATACTAAATTGCATAGCTTAGAAGAAGCAACTCGTTCACTTGTATCCATGCATAGAGCATCTCTAATGCAATACCAAAGTAGTTTATATATATGTGTGTGTGTGTGTGTGCACGTCAAAAAACAACTAAATTTTTAAATATTGGCACTCCAATGGGAGCTGTCATTATTTGGCTTTCCTTTTAGCATTGCCAAATGCAATGCCATCTTTGGCATTTGGTTGGAGAATGGTGGTTGATTGCGTTGTGAGTCTGGTGCTAAAATTTGGCATCGTTAGTTTAATATTTAAGTTGGAGAGCAATTACCATTGCCAGAAAATAAGTTTGGCATTTGTTGTTTTAGCTATTTGCATTGGAGATGCTCTTAGTGTGTAATATCTTTTTCTTTTTTGTTTTTTAAATGCTTTTACTGTGCTCATTCTTATCATGCCAAATGTTTTTTTATTTTCTTTTTTAAGATTTAAGGTTTTATCAAGATTATACGAGGCTTAACTGCAGGTAAATGATATGTTGTTGCCGTGACTTATTTAAATAGATTTCCTTATGTCATTGGATGAGGTTTTCAGAAACATGTAACACAATAAAGAGTGCATACAAAATTTATTAACAATGTAGTCACATACGCAAAAACAAAATTACTAATTGGACAACTACATAAATTGATTGAGGATATGGTCTTTAAATACGTAATTGCACTCGAGTGGTTTGGAGAATGATGACTGGCAGTGCGTCCATTTGTTTTTTTTTTTTTTTTTGATAGGTAAGATTTGACTAACTTGTATGCCTAAACTTGATTACTCATTTATATTGGTTATTCCCTTCAAATTAAATGGCATGTCCGGCTAGTCTCATGCTTACTCCGTTCTTGAAAATTATCTATACCATACCAATTTACTGAAAAACTGGACTGATGCAATATTGAGAGAAGTACAATTCGACATAACTTTTGTTTTTTTTTTTCTGATTTTCAGGAATGTGAAGATAAGATAATGGGTTCATTTTATTGTTTAGGTGGCTGGTAGTGCACTTTGTTTAATGCTATATGATGGAAACTTTAACTATAATGAATTTGTCAGTGCAATTCTTTGGTAATCTATCGTATTCAAAGCTATTGGTTATCTGTGTATAGAAGATGTTGTAGAAGAAAGAAGTAATCTAAAATTTTTATTTATGAACAAAATTTTACAAGCTTCAATTGCAACTTCCTTTTTTCGTAACTTTCTGGGGCATAGGCATGTTATTGTTTCCCCACGGGGAATGATTCAGGCTTGAGTGTGATTTACATTCAAATTGCTGTGAATTTTTTCTAAATAACCTATTTCACTTGTCCAGATGTCTCTCCCACAAAACTAAAATTATGTTAATTGAAATTTTGAGAGAATATCATAATTGCCAGCTAAGTGTTGACGGTGTTGGATTTTCTTTTGTAATATTTTGATGCTCTTTTGCTGAAGTATTTGGATCTCATTTTTTTTTTTTTTTTCTGTCAAGTCAATTTTTAAAAAATTCATACTTTGGTGCTAACATTTAATTAACCCACATATATTTCTGCTTTTGGACACAGTCGCTATTTTTCCTTGAACAATAAATTTTTGTACTAATATTTGACTAGAAGAAATATCATTGAATTATGTCCAGACTATTCTGATTTCATTTGATATCATCTATTCTTTTTATATATATTCCTAGATCATTGGTTCTATATTGTGTTGGTATTTGTAAGCTTAATAAAATATTCAGAAAAGCGATGATTTTGCCATATATATGGGTTATGTGTATGCAAATTGTTGCATAATCTATGTATGGACTAATGTATATTCCACCACACTTAGCATTAGGTCGTTCGTAGAAGGTGATTTTAGCTAATCGACCTTATCTCATTTTGCCATTCCTAGGTTTCATAGATTGAACGTGTCTGCTACTTACAATGGTACAACCCTATCTACACCGCAATTTGGTTGTTCCAAGGATCAAAATATTAGCTGCTCCTCTGGGATCACTTCCACTGCCCAAATATTCAATTATAGAGCTTTGCACTCATGGGTGCACCCTCAGTCTTCTCTACCACCTTCTGTCATATCAGCATGGACCTTATCTGCTGCAGATGGAGGTTTGTGAACCAAATATTTTATTAGTATGAAATTTAAGTTTTTCTTTTCCTTTCTTTTCCTCAAGTTTTCTTACAACAAATTTTCTTGGTCAATTTAGTGGAAACGGATTTCTTAATCAAACGACAACTAGCATGGGAAGACTTAGAAAGAATATTTGTAATATCTTCTATGGTAATTACCTTCTTCCATGCTTCATAGTAGTTTTCAATTTTACGTAAGTTCTTGTAAGATTTCATATCTTGTTCATATGGAGCAACCTGCAGATTAATAGAATACCCTTTTGATCCCTTATGGTGAATGATCTTTTCTTGCGTTACCTGAAGTATTAGTTTATGTTTTGGGCTCAATTGCTTTGGCCAGTTGCTGTTTGGTTTTTGGAATACCATGGTCTTTGTCGTTGTGATGAAATTTCTCTGAGTATTTATGTTCTCTCTGTTCTTCCTGGCATTGCAATTATTTGGTGTACTAATTCTTATGAAAAGGGAAAAGACAGTATTATATAGAGAAAAATAAGTTGTTTGTTAGTTTGTGCATTAGCGCTTTTTTTTCTTCCTCTTGTTGGAGGAGTCGGAACAAAAGATAATAATATTACATGGAGAAAAATAAGTTGTTTGTTACTTTGTGCATTAGTGCCCTTTTTTTTCCTCTCTTGTGGGAGGAGTCACAACAGTGTTGGTTATTTTATGAATTTGAAGCAAAGTGCCTATAGTTTTGAAATTTAATAATTTGTTAGTGTCGAACTCAAGGCTACAAATGTTGGTTTTAGTGGACATTTCATGGTTCCTAAGTATAATAATGTTAATATATCTATGTTTATGCCAATGTCATTGTTGAGAAATATTTTTGGTGATTTGCATGAAAAAAAAGAAAGTATACTTTCAGTTAAACCTCAAAATTTATAATAATTTAGAAGTCCAAATTCTAAAATCTTAGAAAATTTGAAGACTTAATTGCATTGATTAAACAAAATTGGGTTTAAATTGATTACCAGATAACTGAGTGAAGATTATGTCATGAAGTATGGGAATTTGTATGGAAAGGAAAATCTGTGTGTTATTACATAATAGTGTCTGAAAAGTACAATCCATATTCTTAGCTCATAGAAAATTTGGAAACTAAATCACATTCATGTTGACCAAAACCAGGTTTAGATAGATGACAGGATAACACACTGAAGACTATATCATAAAAAAATTAATGAAGTCTATTCTAGTTTGTAATTCTAACACAGAATCTTGTAGAATATTATGATAGTCATTCACATGAAATAATATAGTCTGACACAATACACCACATTATATGCGATAGTCCTTCTGATGTCATGCCTTCCCGAATTTACTTCTCTTTGTCTTACTATCTCTAACATTAATAATACATAAACAATACCTTTTGATAAAAGATTGACATATTACAGGTTTAAGATGCTTATGGAGCAAAGCATCTTTTTGAGAGCTTTTTGTGATAATTTGACATGCATACTAACATTGGTATTTTCCCCTTTGTTGATCAAAATACCATGCTGGAAACAAATGAACAACAAAATTAAATGAGAAGTACAATGCATTCCTACTTGATACAACATAAAATCTTTGGGTGCTTGAAATCATCATCTATGTCATGATTGAGTTGGTGTTGTACCACTCCATGTATTCTTTTATGCCCATTGCTTTTTTTCTTTTTCATAGGTAAAGGGCTTGCATTAGAAAAGCCTAAAAACAACGAAAACAGTACACACAAAGTATACACATATGCCCCAAAAAAGCTAAGCAATAAGAAGACAAAAAAAGTCCTTCTCCTTACTTGACAAACAACCAATTTATAAAATCAATCATAGACAAAGTGTGGTCCTCTCTATATGCACCCTAGCTCAATTCACAAAAGTATACATGAAAAAAGATTTCATTGCTTGGTTGGACCGCTCAACGGCAATGAAAGCTCTTCCATTCCTTTCCTTCCATAAATTCCACATTAAACTTAAGAGAGCAGCCTTCCATGCACTCTTCCTAATTGAGGAATGCATAACCCACTGCACAGCGAAAATGGAATAAATCAAGTTCCACAACATTTTAGCCTTGCCATAGAACAAAATTAGGTGGTTAGTGGTTTCCTCCTCTTCTTTGCACAAGTAGCACCTATTCGAAATATTCAATCCCTTTCTTTTCAACTAGTTGAGAGTCAAAATTATGCTCCAAGACACTTCCTAAGCAAAAAAGCTCACCCTTCCTAGAGCCCAAGACCTCTAAATAATATTCCACGAAAATTGATCTCTAGATACCCTCGTATAGGAGCCATAAAGGGAGCTAACTTAAAATTTGCCATTCTTACTCTCTCTCTAACTCAAAATGTCATCCACTTTTCTTCTCATAACAAAGGGTTGAAGCTTGCAAAACAAAGACTCAACTTCTCCCATCTCTTAATCATTAAGATGTCTTGAAAAGCGGGGGCCCCAGCTACCTAAATCCCCACTTTTCTCCCAAGCTTTTGAGACCTAATTGTGTTTATTTATTGCCATGGAAATAAGTTAGGGAAAACTTCTTTCAAGGGTTAGTCTTCACACCAAAAGTCTTTCCAAAACTTAACCTTTCTCTCATTCCTAGCAATCAAGTGGGATCAACTTCTTATGTCCTCTCATTCATTTCTGATGGCTTTTCACATCACCACACCATGACCTCCTCTTACTCCTTTCGAACACTAAACCCCTTTCTCTACTCCAAACTTCCCAATGATAATTTGTTTTCAAAGGGGCCGACTCTCTTTCTTCTACAAATCTCTAACTCCACTTACCAAGTAAGGCTTTATTAAGGGCCATAAGACTATGAATTCCTAAGCCTCCCTCCTTATTTACACAAACCAAATTCCAATTCACCAAATGAGGCCTTCTCTTTAGAGCACCATGATTACTACTCAAAAAGTGCTATTTGATAGCTTGTAATTAACTCTTTTAAACACTTTTGAGTAGTAGTTATCACCTTTTAACCCAATTAACATATTAAGGACCTTTGCAATCAAATTCTAATCAAATTGTGTTAAGTTTTGGTGTTTTGATAGCTTTTTGATCACCAAAGCAATCCGAGATTGAGGAGAGTTCTTTGGAATCCATGGCAAAGCAATGGAGAGCTCAGAAACATGAAGAACCAAAGCTTTTAAGTCCTTTGCCATAAGCAAATCCGGATATCTCATATCCGAAATTCTATCCGGAATGCAAGGAATGTGGGATCCTTCAGTCTTCCCTGCAAAAGATGTCCGGACAGGGCGTCCGGACACACCATCGAAAGGCGGCGGAACATGGGTTGTGGCAGGCTGTCGGAATGTTGTAGCAAAGCTTGCTCACTATAGTCAATGATCCAGACAACATATCCGGAGAGGATATGCTATCATCCGGAGTGTGATGTTCGCGAGTGCCGGGTGTTTCTCCTTAGGGAGTCCGGATAGGGGAGCGCCGCCATATGTCCTCTTGAGGAATCCAGATGGAGTTGATCCGGATAGCAATGCGCGCTCCTTGTCATCAGGGGGAGGGGTCCCTACACCTTGTACACGCAGACGGTCCCCCTGCGACGTCCGGATATCTCACTCCTAGAAGTCTGTCCGGTCAGACATGTTCGGATCCTTTAATCGGATATTTCATATCCGGCGCCTGATGCCGGATGGGAGAGGTGGGCGTTTCAACTTCCCTGGACAGACATGTCCGAATCCTCTGATAGCGCTCACCTGGAGAGTTTCGCAGCCATTTTGCATAGTGTCGCGGTGTTCTCTTGAAGCTTCACAATATTTATGACCGACTTGTTGAGATATTTTGCTTTAGATATTTGTTGTCTAAATCCCCAAACTCTCCTTGTAATCCACCTATCATAGGATTCCTTAGTCTTTAAGTAAGAAAAGGGTGAATAACCTCATATATATAGTTTGTAATTTCCTTTATAGATAGATATCATATCATGTAATCAAAGGAAGGAAGTAATATACAGAGCCTTTGCTCTACCTTACCTACTTGTTTTGATTGTTTATATTCTTCTAATTTTTCTTACTAGCAAACAAGCTTTGAGGAAGTTTCTTCAGAGAATGAGTGGCTAGACTTTTAGTTCCTTGGAGCTAAGGTTGCCGGGAAAGGTTCCAAGTGCAAGAATTAGTAGCTTTGTGGTTTCAGCCATTAATGAAGAGAAAGTGTGATCCTTTAATGATTTCTATGTTTTTAGTTAACTTAAAACACCTTCAATTCACTTGAGTTAATACTTGGTAAGGCAAGTGATCTCCGTCCATGGAGATGCACTATTTTACCTCTTGCGAGCTTTTGGGAAGTGACTTGAAGGTAGGATTTTCTAGAATTACCAACACTTGGTAAGCTTTTGGACTCCAAGGAGACATCCATTAGTTATCTCTTGCAAGCTTGAGAAGGGAAGTCCAAAGTTAAAGATCACCTTGAATGGCAAATGCTAGGTGAGAGGCACGAACCATTGCAAGTTGCATCAGTGAGAGGAAATTAGAGCTGAAATCTATTTAAGGATACATCTATACAGCACCGGTTAGAGAATTGACTATATGTTAATTCTCTAATGCGAGGAAATGAACCAAATGACCGGAGCTCTGTTTTTGCATAAGGAACCTCCCCTGTGAACCCAAACCTCCAAGGAATGTTTTTCTTCATAAGTAATTTCCATTACTTTCTTTTTAGTTAGCTTAAAACCAAACCTTTTCCACCAAAGATTATGTTTTCTTTTAAAGCTAACCTTGAAATGAAAAGGCACCAATTCAGCTTTGAATTGATATCAGTTGTGAGTTGAAAACCCTTCCCAGTGAATGATCCTAGAGTCACTATGCTATATTAGCTAAAGCTATCCTAATGCATGGTGATATAGGTTATAAATTTTGTTGATTACTCTCTCAAACAAAGAGCACCAGCTGGACATGAATAAGTCGAGACACCAATTGGGAATGAATCACACCACCACCCCATAAAAAATCCATTTGGATTTTTTCGAGTCTTGCACACACTTTTATTTTTATTTTATTTATTTTATTTTATTTAATCAAGGTAAGCCTCCCACCCTTAGATATGTATCACATTTTCCGCATTGTTAATTTTTTTTTTTCTAAATCTCTATTCCACTGTATCCCACACCCTACGAGATTTAAAAGGGGCACCCAAAGGAAGACCCAAATAAGATGTGGGAAGCTTCCCTACTCTACACCCCATCACCAAAGCATCATTCTCCAAAGTCTCTACCCCCTTACAAGAATAACCTCACTTTATCCATATTCGCTTTTAATTCAGAAAGCATCTTGAACCACATAGACAACTCAAATATCTCAACTAGTCATTGTTGGCCTTACAAAAGATTAATGTGTTGTCAACAAACAAAAGATGGGACACATCCCTCCTTTCTCCACTTCTCCTTTCCACCTTAAACCTTAAAATGAAGTCACTGCATCTGGCTCGGAACAACAACTGACTAAGAGCCTCCATAACCAAAATTAATAGATAGGGGGATAGCAAGTCGCCTTGTCTTAAGCCCCTAAAACTGTGAAAAAAACATGAAGGGGTTCTATTGATAAGAACAGAAAAGCTAGCTATGGAAATATACCAATTGATCTAACTTATCCACCTTTGCCCAAACCCCACTTTGAACATAACTGATATAAATAAATCCCAATTGACATGATCATAAACCTTCTCAATGTCCATTTTTCAAAGGAGACCAGGAATATTGCTCTTTAACCTAGAGTCAACAACCTTAATAGCACTAAGCATAGTGTCTAAAATTTGTCTACCTTGAATGAAGGCATGTTGATTTCACCTCCCCCGTTGTTGTCTTTACCTTATTTGCCAAAACTTTGATTAATAGCTTATACAAATCCCCAACCAAACTGATTGGTCTAAAGTCTTTCAAATCTTTAGCTCTCCCTTTTTTGGGAATCAAAACCAAGAAGGTGGAATTTAGGTTTCTTTGGAATGTGCCATGAAGAAAGAACTCCTTGAAGAAAGGTATGATCTCTGGTTTGGTAAAATCCCAACAAAAATGTCAAAAAGCCATGGTAAAACTGTTTGGACCTAGAACTTTATCACTAGAGAGACTACTCAAGGCTTCAAAAACTTCCTCATTTGAAAAATGAACCTCTAGACTTTTGGATCTATCTTACCCCAACACTTCAAAGCGTAAACCCTTACGCTCGGTCTCCAATCCCCCGTTTCCAAGAGAAGAGTATGATAGGCATTGCACACCCTAGCTTTAATCATCATCAATCAGAGTAACCCCATTTGTTCTCACTTTGGTTAACAAATTCCTTCTTGCATGAGCATTGGCCATCTTGTGAAAAAACTTGGTGTTCTTGTCTCCATCTCTTAACCAAATTTCCTAGATTTTTGTCTCCATGAAGTTTCTTCCAATAAAACCCATTTCTTATAATCCTCAAAGGCCCCCTTTTTAGCCTCTGCCTCCTCAAGAGAAAGAGGACATTCTCTCTTCTTAGAGTCCTAGAATTGAACACAAGAAAAGGCTTATGATTTGTTAAAGAAGACATTGCCAAAACCTTCTTTTTTCCACACTTTAAGATCCCTTTTAAGAGCTTTTAATTTCTGAATGAGGCAGTGATTGCTAAAGCTAGTAACTGTATACCCAGTCCACCAATTTCTCACAAGCTCTTTGAAGCCATCAGTCAAAAGCCACATATTCTCAAATCTAAAGGGGATCTTGCACTTTTTGACTCTTCCACCCTCGAGAATAATGGGACAATGGTCAGAAGCTAGCCTAGGAAAGCGAATTGAGAAATACCCAAAAAATGGTTCTCCTACTCATCAGAGACTAAGAAGCGGTCAAACCTAGAAGCTACTTGAGAATTAAACCACCACACCATGTGAATGAACCTCCAGAAAGAGGAAGGTCCTTCAAACTCAACTCCTTTATGACATCTAAGAACCTCCTCATATCTGTCATAAATCTGAATTTGTTCATTCTTTCCCTTGGAAATCTAACAAGGTTAAAATACCCTTCTATGCACTAGGGATCGTCCCATAGACCTTTGATAGCTCTCAATTCATCCCAGAAATCCTTTTGTTCCCTCATTAAAACTAGATCATAGACTCCTGTGAACACCCTGACAAAATCATCTTCAACATTTCTAAAGTGACATGAAATGGAGAACCCACCACACTCCAACTGCAATAGGTCCAAAACTCTATTGTCCTAAAAAATCAAAATGCCTCTTGACGCTCATCTAGCATCAACTGCACCTTAGTTTAAAAACCTTCCAACACCTAAGCTTTTTACCACTTGTAACTTCATCTCTTGCACCTTAGTCTCTAGAAGGCAAACTAGATCTACCTTCTGAGTCCTAACCACAGACTTGATCAATTTCCCTTTTTCCTCATCGTCGAGTTCTCTTACATTCCAGGAAAGGATTTTAATCTTCATCAATCAACTGGAATCAAATCCTAATTGTTCCTACCATTCCTTCTAGAAGAGAGCAAGGAACTTTCATAATTGATTGAACAATCTAGTCTCCTTAGCTCCCTTTTGAAATGAGAGGAGGACACATATTTCTTCTTCCCCCCCTCTACTAGGAATCCCACATCCAACTTTCTTTCTTAACTTCCTCAACAAAGACTAGATTTTCTTTTCAAACCCATGAACCGGCATCCCCAAAAATCTATTAAAATCTACTAGCTTGGTGAAGTCTTTGTCTGAAAGCGGGTCCTTACATTCCACACCATTGGATCCCACCTTTTGTGTTGAGGCTGAAGCACCGTTACCTCCCGACTCAACTCCACTCTCTTGATTGGGGGAAAAATTCTCTAGGAAGACCACAACTTAGCCATCTTGAAAAACCATTGATAAAGGCTTTTTTTTCATAGCGTCAACCAAAATTTCTGACACTTCCCCTCCCAACTCAAAAAAACCTTCTCCCCGCTCAATACCCAAGAAAGGAGTAGAAGAAGAAGAAGACCCTTCTCCCCAAGAGGATTGAGTCCAAGAGAGCGTACCTTGAAATCTAAGTGCTTCATCTAAAATAGCTTTGTTGGCTAAAGGCTTCATCCTTGTCTCCGTGGAAAGAAACTTTGACATGCAAGGATTAGAAACACGAAAGGAGTGGACTCAATGGTAGTAGCCTTGAGGCCCATCTCCCTTCCCTTTTTAAAGCTCACCTGACCCACTTTAAAAGGAGCTTGGGCCTTATCCAAAGTTGATATTCTGGCCACTTCCACCTCCATAGAGCCTAACTTGACCTAAGGCCCAACAAAAAGGCCCAAGGCCTCATCTACTAACCCACATGGCTCCTCCCCAACGATAGAAAGGGAAGGATGGGTTTTTATAGAAACTTTGATTCCCATATTTTTGGGTATTGTACCATTTTTTTTTTGTAGAGTTCGATGGATTGAGAAACAACACTTAAGCTTTCACTCTTTTAGAAAACCATTCTTTCACTCTCAGATAGGCGCGTGACCTTGCCCTACTCTCTTTTTCTACCCTTGTTTCTCTACAACTCTGAGAAGACTGCACCTCACTCTTCAATGAAGGAATCTCCCAGCACAATTGAATTGCGAAACAAGAGGATGGAGAGTTTGATGGATCAAGAGATGACACTTGGGCTTCCACTTTTTCAGAAAACCCTTATTCCACATTTCAGACAAGTGCGTGACCTTACCCTACCCTCTTCTCCTACCCTCCTCTCTTTGCAACTTTGAGAAGACTACACCTCACTCTTCCATGGAGGAATCTCCCACCATAACTGAATCATGAAACAAGAGGAACCTACCATCACCTACAAAGAACTAGGTAACTTCCCTTTGATCCTAGCAAGAATCCTCACCCATTGCGAATTCCTACACTCCGTCGTATCCTCATCGATGGCCACAAGACTCTCACAAGCTTCTCCTAATATTTTGAACAAACCTTTTCCCCAAAGATGCAAGAGAAGGCCCAAAACCCTTACCCACACCTCTCGAACATCCCTTGCCTCCATGAGGCAACCCATAGATGGATTCCACCACTTTAGTAGAAGACTTCTTCCATTGAACCATTTCACCCTCGAGTGGAACACCCTCTTAGCTTCAACTACATCTTCAAACTTGAACAGAATAAGGGATCCTCCTAACAATGCCAAGTGGAGTTTTCCTTTCAACTTCCAATTGAACTATGCCCAGTTCCTAAGAGAGACAGGGTTAGGAGGCTGGTCAAAAAGCTCCCCCATCTTTGATTTCAATCCACACAGTGTTACACTATTAAGAAGAACTAGAGATCTCCACCTCTACTACCGAGTACTCATTCCCATCATCACCCCTCTAAGAACCAACCCCTTCGAAGAGGTAGCTTTGGGCTCCTCTACTCTCCTTAGGGTCATAGAAACACCAAGGCTTCTTAGTTTGCTAGACAGGATTTTCCACCCCCTACAAATCCCCTTCCTTTAGGAAACACCAAGGAAAACTTCTTTCCTTCCACTTCCTAAACAGAACAAAGTAGAAACCGCCTTTCTCCTATTATTGCTCAAATCCAGCAAATGGTGTCTACCCCACTCCACCCAAGACTTTCTAAAAAGCTCCCCATCTTTGAGAGCACAGCAGGTCTCAGCCCCTTCCACCAGCAAAGCCAAGCCCTTACCCCACTGAATCCAATACATGACGAAAAGTTTGGACCCCTTTCACAAATCTTCCCAATCACCTTCCTTTTGGTCTCCTCGATTAAATCCTCAAAGCTCTTTGATTCAACGCCAAACCAACACTTATCTCCAGGATAAACCACTGACATTTTTCAATCCCATGAAAAAACAGGAGTTTTTTTTTCCTTTTATGCCCATTGCTGAGTATGAAGACAGCTAGTTGTCATCTATCATTCTCACATCTTCCATACACAATCATTTTCACATGTTCCCTTACATCTAGCTTGAAGGTCTATCTTGATTCTTGATGGTTTTGAATATTCATAATGATCTTGTTCATATAATCATATGGTAGGGGCTGACAATTCATCACTGATTTACATATTGTAGTGTTATGACACTGTAACTACATTTGCTGCTTCATAACCACTACAATTTCTTTGGCAATTTGGCTTGCCTAGGCCATACTTTTGCAATGGTTAGTTTCTTTCCTATTTTTCTTTAGGAATTTTCAGCACATAAATTACATATAAAGCAATTTAGATTATGTGGTGATTTCATCATATTATTTTTGGTTGTGTACTCTAGAGTTTATTTATTATTCTCTAGAAGCTCTAATTATAACATTGAAATTGTAAGAAACTTCTTTCTTTCTCCTTATAATGCCCTACACCATGACTTATGTGGACCATAATGTTAGAGCCTTTCGGTCGTTCAGGTTGTAATAGGAGTGAAATGTGCATGATCCATTCATTTTGGATTTTTATGCTCTCCCTTTTTTTTTTTGGGTTTTGTTCTTTCTTTGTCTTGCCTTTTATTTTTTTGGGGTTTTTTTTATTAGTTAAATTTATTTTGTATGTCACACTGTACATTGATTTTTCTGTTTTATTGGAAACTTTCTAGTTTGTACTTCACAATTTGTGGTGGTGTTTGCTAGTGGTGACGGCTCAGGAGGAAAGAAACAGTCCTCTAATGCTTATATCTTCCAGTCAACAAGAGGCTTAAGATCACTGTTGAGAGAGCATGTAAGATGTATCTCTTTTATCTTTTAAAATTTGCATGGATAGGAAGTTTATTTTCTCTTTATGGAACATGTTCATAAACAATTTTCATGTGGAAAATATGTTTTTTCTCACTCTAAATGCTAATTCGAGTTTTTTCTGCTTGAATATAAAAATTAGTTCCTGAAATAAGATATTACTTTTTTTTTTTGCACTTGGTATTAACTGAGATAGTGGCATTGAAATAGAAATCATGGGGGTGCTTATTTTGACTTAAAACCTGGAAATAGTTGTTGCTTCTTTGCTAGAGGTTTAAATATGAGGTTTATAAAATTGTAACAGAAATGAGTGCAGTGACAAAATATTTTGTGTTCTTTCTGCAAACTTCTAAGCTAATCTGGGAATGATAATTTTAAACCATTCTTGTGGAATTTAGATGATTACCAAATTTATTGATTTTGAGAATGTTGATATTTATTAAGGACCTTGATCTGCTGACCAAGTGGCTAACTGTTAGATCATTAGAGATAATTTATTAGGGACCTTGATTGTCTAGCTAGATGGTTTACTGTGTTTGACTTTTACCAACTAAAAAAAAAACTGTCATCCTTGATTTTAATGAGGCATTTGCTGCTCTATATTTTTGGTTTTTTTCTCATTGCTGAGCAATTATTTTGTTTTTTTCAGAAAATTCTCATAATTTTGTCTTATATAGTAGGCCAACAATGTATATCAAGTTAAGTTGACTTAGGCTAAAGCCTTAATGTTCCACTGGACATGCAACCTTCTCTTGCTTGTACTTGGCTCAATAATGGGGATTTAACAAGCAATAGGGTTCGAACTTATGGCCTCTTAGAAACCAAAGCTCTTGTACAATATTATGCTGACTTGGAGTAAAATCCTAACTGTCTTCTCATTTTTTATTTTGTAAGTTCTCGATTCATATAAGAAAATGAAAGAAAATTTTAATCAATAAAGAAGTTGCTATATTTAGGTAAGGATGCATGAGACTATGTGTGACGGGCGGTGATACCTGGATTCTCAATTTTGCTAAAAGTAACCCTGTTGACAAAAATGACATGGGTATTGTTCTGGGATCCTCATGGGATATATTATTATTTTTTTTTTACTTGGGACTGGATAATTGTCAATAATTTTTAAAGTGAAATTTTTTGGAACTTGGGTCTTTAAGAGATGAATTAAAACTAAAAAAAATGAATTAAGTGTTGTTGGGGAGATTCAAGGATAAGAGAAAAAAAAGGGCTTTTATGAGGATATTTAAAGATAAAAAAAAGGGTCTACTTGGGCAGGTGGGGTGATAGAAAACAGGTCTCTTGGTACTTCATTAGCATGAATTTGTTACTTTTAGAAAATAACATTTAAAGAGATGATAAATCAAAACAAAGGTAATAAAATAAAAGTAAAGGTATGGATATGGATAAATAATAAAAAATATATTGATATAAAATAAAATTAGTGAAAGAAATATGTATGCATATTGTATATTAACAAAATTTGAAATTTCCAATGACAAAACATGACATACGATATAAATTAAATTTTTTAGTACATTTCCTTCATGCGTAGGAGTAATATGACTTGAATTACTAAAGGGTAATATTATGGATTCCACAGCGAATAAAGTAGATATAGATCTAAGTAAGCACTCAAATATTTGACTTTTGACCATGTCCAAGTATCTGTACCATTGTTAAGTTCCTTTCAGCCAAGTCCTTCTATCTTAGAGTTTGTGAATTTGAATGATTAGATGTGTAACACATACCTGCATCTAATACTTGCAACTAAATCCCTGTAACATATGTGGCAAGCAGATATAATTTGTGATTGTTTCTATCTGTTGCATGTGCGATCAGGGGCTGCTTGGATTGTTTTAGGGCAGCGTATCTGATTTCAATTTGATATAATTGGGTTCAAAGAACCCAGAAACAAATATGGAAGCTCAGAACAATAATTGATTTTGTCATTTTGATTCAGCATAATGATGGGTTCAAATGCGGATCAAAGTTGAAAATCTTGGTAACCCTGTGGGCAAACCCCAACTTTGCAACCATGTAATGAGTTATGTGCTTGTGAATTTGTGCCTGTCATATATGCTCTCTTCTTTTCAGGATGTTGGACCTTTGAGATTATGATATTAAGGGCTTACAGTGCTAACCATTTTAACTAATTAATCTCTGTTTTGGATTTTACATATATTTTTTTCCATGTCTGTAATATTTTTTTAATCCAATGAACTAACTTTTTCTTTTGTCTGTATATTATGAAAACTAGGATGTTTGTTTCTCTATGCCTCTTTGCCATTCTAAAGTAGAACAAGTCACTATTGAAGACCTGGTTGAGCTCTCGGAGATTGAGAAACGCAATCTGGGCCAGGTTTTTGTCTATGCTTTTACTTTTGATAGTCTTTTGTCCTTCACCTTGCTAAACTTATGCCTAGAATAGAACATGGGATGCCTTTCTCTGCCATTTGTGGAACTTCCATGCTTGCTTAGACTACTTGCTTGTTATAGTTGCCTCAATGGGATTTTCTTAGGCATTTAGTTTATGACAAATTTATGAGCAGTAAGGGCAAAATATAAAGAAGCAGTTCCAAAAAGCTTCATGTTTGATGTGATGTCCATTACTGTTTTTTTTTTCTTTTCCAAAATTTGATTATGAAAATCTCCTTAGTTACAGAAGTATACCTACTTCTCCTGATGTTGTTCTTTGTGATTTATCACTCGTTGGTGATACTCATTTCAATTCAGACTTGACGTCTTGGTTCCATATCTGATGTGGATAACAGTCCACAGTCTTTGTTGTCTTTCAGTGGAAACAAGAATGTGCATGCTTTATATGACTTTATGCTAAATTATAGGTAAATACCTAGCTAATGTCGGAAGCATTATATCTCTCTAGTAAGTTAGGTACTTTGTCTATATTTCTGTTCTCTTTTATTGTCAGTGGTTCTTCATTTCTTATGGCTATTTCCAGATCTTTCTTGACCTCCTTGACAAGTGTGGATGCTCCTCTTCTGTATTCACCTGTTCCATTTCAGAATGTTGCTCTTTCTGCCCAGAGGTAAGTGTAATTTAATTCAAATTTAATGGTTATAGACCGGTGTTAGTGACCTTTGTTTTCCTTGTCCATGAATGCATTTCCAAGAGCAAATATACGTCTCAACTAGATTCTCACATAAATGGTGGCCAACGGTTGGATGTTTAGATCCACCATATTGAAAATACATTCAAACTATTTCTGTGCATATGGGTAGGGTAGTCCCAAACTTCGAACCTTCTAAAGGCAAGTGCTTCCTTGGTACTGCTTTGTGTTCTCAAAGTTTCATCAAATAGGATCCCTGAACTTTGTTGTAACATGATTGAAATAACTTTGATCAATCCTTCTTCCACATTTTCTTATTGTTATAATCATTTATCAACCTTTCCTTGTATCTGCATCTGACACGAAGAGGTCCAATGCATGTATTACTACCCTTCTCATGTAATATAACCTACTCAAAATACATTGCTTTTCTTTTATAGGATTACCGATTACCTTGGAAGGAGAGTAGTCATCCTTTGAAATTAGAGCAAAATGGTTCTTTGTAAATTTTAATACTTGTACAACGATAAATATTTATTATGATTAATTTTAGTTGCTTGGTTTTGCTTGCTAATTCCTGTGGGGTAGGTGCTTGGGATTTTTCAGTAGTGGCCTTCTTGTGCAGGTCAGTTGCAGGGAGTTGAAGAGAGCTGATCATGTTGTTTTTCCTCTTAAAGGATCCAAAATGAAAGACGAAGCAAATGAAAGTGTTTCGGCTGGTCTCTCCTACAGCATTGAAATCAAGGATGCTTACATTCCACCGTGGATAATATCCAGTATATGTGCAACCATGGGTTCTGAAGGGAGGAGCTTTGAGGCAAGGTATGACAAATTTTGTCACTGTGCCTGATTATTTTCTATGATTAGCCCTGATCTCACTACAAAAAGCTTCAGTAATGGTAGATGTATAAATATATGTAACTGGGAGCTTTGGCTTTCAGTTATTCATCTTACTGGAAATCATGTCATTAGATATTATTTTACGCACTTGTTCATGTTTGTTGGCATATTGTATGGCCATATATAGATAGCATTACCAGTTGGCTAACAAGAACAAGCTAACTTTGTGTGTGTGCGTGCGTGTGTGCGCACAGTTTTACAATAGAGCCGACTTCAATTGGCCTTGTTAGATAGTGTACAGTTATTTAGGTTATTTACTTTTCCTTTTCCTTTTCTTTCCTTATTGTATTGTGGGTCTCACTAACATGTATATATATATATATATATATATATAATATATATATATATATATATATATACCCAAGTCCAATGTGTATTATTAACAATTTTTCAATAACAAGAATTAAGGATTCTCCATTTTCTCTCTTTTCACATGATATCAGAGCCTAGGGAGAAAAAAAATCCTAATTATTTTTTGTTTATCCGTGAATCCATTCTGGGAAATCTTTCAGTGACCGTGTTTCATTCTAGTCACCTTTCCCATCTCCTAAAGCTTTCCGATCAACCGTATCACCGTTAGAAAACCCTCACCGCCGGCGACCTTTTTCCTGCGAAGTCCTTTTTCCAACATCGACCATACCATCAGGTGCACAAGGAGGAGATCTTCAAGTTTTCTCAAAGCACCGGAGGGAGATTCTCAGCCATGCGCCGGCCACGCGCGTTTCTTCTTCGGCGGCCTGAACGTCACGCGCTGGCTCGTGGAGCACTTTCTGGCCACGCGCTTCCACCTCCAGCCTCGCCTGACGCCGTCTAGCCACCCTCCATATGTGCTTGTGCCATCTGAGCCCTGGAAGTGCATTTTTTGGGGTTTTTTTTTTTCTCTGTCGGCCCTCTAAACAGCCTTTCCGGCGACCTCCGGTGACTTTCTCTCCACTTCGAGCCCTGCACGTGTCTTAGGAAGTGTTCTTCTACCCTTCCAGTAGTGCCACATTTATTTTTCTTTACTATTTGATCTCTCACAGCCGCGGATCCTCGGTTTTTCTTCTTTCGGCCGCGATTTGAAGCCGTATTAGGGCTCTCTTCAATCCAAACATATTTCGTTCTCCAGATAAGTAGATATGGCTACTAAAAGTTCCACTTTTTCCTCTGTCATATCTAGATCTCCTATGATTACTTTGGAGAAATTGGTTGACAGTGAAAATTATTTATCTTGGTCTGCCTTTGTGGAGCTTTGGTTTATGGGTCAAGGTTATGAGGATCACCTTGTTACGCAGGAGGCAGATATCCTTGAGGTTGACAGAGTACAATGGAGGAAGATAGATGCACAGTTATGTAGTGTGTTATGGCAATCAGTTGATCCTAAGATTCTGCTTCATCTTCGGGCCTACAAAACATGCTTTAAATTTTGGAATCAGGCGAAAGGGCTATACACGAATGATATCCAACGTCTTTATAAGGTGGCTTCTTCTATTGTCAATGTCAGACAACAAGACATGGATTTATCTACTTATATTGGCCAGATTGCCTCTCTTAAGGAGGAATTCTTGACCGTGATGCCTCTTACTATTGATGTTGGGGATCAACGAACACAGATTGACAAGTTCTTCATGGTTCTTACGCTTATTAACCTCCGTCCAGATCTTGAGACCGTCTGCGATCAGATTCTTGGCAGTTCCTCCATTCCATCATTGGATGATGTGTTTGCTCGCCTCCTCTGTATCTCCTCTACTCAGACTTTGCCATCTGATAACACTTCAGATTCTTCTGTGTTAGTTTCTCAAACTAACTCTCGAGGTGGACGCAGTGGTAACCGAGGTAGAAGCCAACGTCCTCATTGCACCTATTGCAATAAGTTTGGCCACACTCGTGATCGGTGTTATCAGTTACATGGGCGGCCTCCCCGCACTGCCCACGTGGCCCAGTCATTTGATCCTCAGTCGCCTCAGCCTCCCAGTTCCTCCACGTCTCAAGGTATTTCCCTCACTGACAGTGAGTATGATGATTATCTCCGCTATCAGGCCACCAAGTCAGTTTCTGTTGCTTCTATTGCCCAGACTGGTAATGCTTTTGCTTGTCTTACCCATACATCTTTTCTTGGACCTTGGATTCTAAATTCTGGCGCTTCTGATCACATATCTGGTAATAAGGATCTTTTCTCTTCTATTACTACTACCTCTGCCTTACCTACTATTACTTTAGCTAATGGTTCCCAAACTATGGCTAAAGGTTTTGGTTTCGCTCATCCTCTCCCTTCCCTACCTCTCCATTCTATCCTTTATGCCCCTGAGTGTCCTTTTAATCTTATTTTCATCAGCAAAATAACTCGTACTCTTAACTGTTCTATCACTTTCTCTGATAAATTTGTGACCTTGCAGGATCGGAGTACGGGGAAAACGATTGGTATAGGACGTGAGTCTTAAGGCCTCTATCACCTCACCTCGCCTTCAACTCCTACAGTTTGCATTTCCACTGATGCTCCTCTCCTCATCCACAGTCACCTTGGCCACCCTAGTCCATCCAAGTTCCAGAAAATGGTCCCTCGTTTTTCATCTTTGTTGTCGCTTGCGTGTGAGTCTTTTCAGCTTGGGAAACATACTCGTGTCTCGTTCCCAAAGCGTTTGAATAATCAGACAAAGTCTCCTTTTGAACTTGTCCACACTGATGTTTGGGGTCCTTGTCGGATCGCGTCTACTTTAGGATTTCAGTATTTTGTCACTTTCATTAATGACTATTCTCGATGTACTTGGTTATTTTTAATGAAAAATCGAGCTGAGTTATTCTCTATTTTCCAAAAATTTTATGTTGAAATTCAAACCTTGTTCAATATTTCTATTCGTGTGTTGCGCAGTGGCAATGCCAGAGAATATTTTTCTGTAGCATTTACTTCATTTATGTCCCAACATGGGATCATTCATCAGTCTTCTTGTGCTCATACTCCTCAACAAAATGGGGTAGCTGAACGTAAGAATCGATATCTTGTTGAGACAGCTCGTACTCTCCTTCTCCATAGTAATGTTCATTTTCGTTTTTGGGGGGACGCTGTTCTTACAACATGTTATTTGATTAATCGTATGCCCTCATCTGTATTACACGATCAGATTCCTCATTCCCTTCTTTTCCCTGACCAACCACTTTATTTCCTTTCTTCTCGTGTTTTTGGTTGTACTTGCTTTGTTCATATTCTCACTCCTGGACAGGACAAACTTTCTACTAAAGCTACAAAATGCATCTTCTTGGGATATTCTAGACTTCAAAAGGGTTATCGTTGTTATTCCTCTGAGACTCATTGCTACTTTCTCTTCGTTGATGTCACTTTCTTTGAGGACTCACCGTTCTTCTCCACCTCTGAGTCTCTTCCTGTTTCTGAAGTCTTACCCCTTCCCATTGTCTCCCAACCTGATGCAGTGCCTTCTCGCCCACTTCAGGTTTATTATCGCTGTCATCGTGTCGCTGTTCCTCCTTCTTTGGCTGAGGTACCTGCTGACTCACTTCCTATCCCTTCGGCTTCTCCTGCCCCGACTCTGCCTCCTTCTGCTGACTTACCTATCGTTCTTCGGAAAGGTAATTGATCTACTCGTAATCTTCATCCCATTTACAATTTTTTTAAGTTACCATTGATTATCTTCACCCTATTCTGCATTTGTTTCTGTTATATCTTTTGTTTCTTTTCCCAAGAGCACCCTTGAGGCTCTTTCCTATCCAGGCTGGCGACAGGCAATGGTAGATGAAATGGCTGCTTTACACTCCAATGACACTTGGGATCTTGTTGTTTTACCCTCTAGTAAATCTACAGTTGGTTGTCGTTGGGTCTACACAGTTAAGGTTGGCCCTGATGGTCAGGTTGACCGCTTTAAGGCCCGTTTAGTTGCTAAAGGCTATACTCAGGTTTATGGTTTTGATTATGGTGACACTTTCTCTCCCGTTGCCAAGATAGCTTTTGTTCATCTATTGCTCTCCATGGCTGCTATGCGTTCTTGACCTCTTTATCAGTTAGATATTAAAAATGCTTTCCTTCATGGGGATCTTGCTGAGGAAGTTTATATGGAGCAACCACCTGGTTTTGTTGCTCAGGGGGAGTTTGGTTTAGTGTGCAGGTTACGCCGTTCTCTATATGGTTTGAAATAATCTCCTTGAGCATGGTTTAGCCGTTTTAGTTCTGTTGTTCAGGAGTTTGGCATGTTCCGCAATACAACAGACCATTTCATTTTCTATCATCATAACTCTTCAAGGCAGTGTATTTATCTGGTAGTTTATGTGGACGACATCGTCATTACAGGCAGTGATCAGAATAGTATTCAAAAACTAAAGCAACACCTTTTCACCCACTTTCAGACTAAAAACTTGGGGAAACTCAAGTATTTCTTAGGGATTGAGATAGCTCAATCCAGTTTCGATGTGGTTCTTTCCCAAAGGAAGTATGCTTTAGACATTTTGGAAGAAACCGGTATGTTAGACTGTAAACCGGTAGACACTCATATGGATCCAAATGTCAAACTTATACTAGGATAGGGGGAGCCTTTAGGAGATCTTGGGAGATATCGGCGACTTGTAGGTAAACTGAACTACCTCATCATTACTCGTCCAGACATTTCTTTTCCTGTAAGTGTTGTTAGTCAATTCCTACAGTCACCATGTGATAGCCATTGGGATGCTGTAATCCGCATTTTTCGATATATCAAAAGCACACCAGGCTAAGGTGTGTTGTACGAGAACAGAAGTCATACCCAGGTTGTTGGTTACACAGATGCAAATTGGCTGACTCACCCACAGATAGACGTTCTACTTTTAAGTATTGTGTTTTTATTGGAGGTAACCTAATATCCTGGAAGAGTAAGAAACAAGATGTAGTGGCCAGATCTGGTGTTGAAGCCGAGTATCGAGATATGGCTTTGGCAACATGTGAACTCATATGGCTGAAACATCTTCTTCGGGAGTTGAGATTTGGAAAGGATGAACAGATGTAGCTCATCTATGACAACCAAGTTGCTTTGCATATTGCATCCAATCCAGTCTTCCATGAAAGGATCAAACACATTGAAGTTGACTGTCACTTCATTAGAGAGAAGATCGCATCAGGATGTGTGGCGACTAATTTTGTCAATTCAAATGATCAACTAGCAGATATTTTTACTAAATCTCTCAGAGGTCCTAGAATTAAATACATTTGTAACAAACTTGGTGCATATTATATATATGTTTCAGCTTGAGGGGGGGTATTAAATAGTGTACAGTTATTTAGGTTATTTACTTTTCCTTTTAATTTTCTTTCCTTATTGTATTGTGGGTCCTACTAACATGTATATATATACCCAAGTCCAATGTGTATTATTAACAGTTTTTCAATAATAAGAATTAGAGATTCTCCCTTTTCTTTCTTTTCACAAGCCTAAACGCTGTAGTTGAAACTATTAGCCTGAAAGCACATATGCATTTGGAATCCCGGAGGCTGTTGTAACTTGTTACATGCATTCGCCCTCCTTGAAAGGCTTGAAATATGCCAATGGTTCTTTTACTGCTCGTCTTTCGCCTGTAGAACAAATCTGTTTTCATTGATTATTATTATTATTATCATACTATCATTTTTTTTCTAAATATTATTTTTTATACACATCCTTAAAAATATTTAATTGTACACAAATTATTTTTATTATAATATACATTTTTTTTCAAACTATCGTATTTTTTTTTCTAAATTAAATTTCTTATTTCTCAATAAAATAAATCTTTCAATAGTAATAATCATACATCTACATTTTTTTCAAACTATCGTATTTTTTTTTCTAAATTAAATTTCTTATTTCTCAATAAAATAAATCTTTCAATACTAATAATCATACATCTACATTTTTACAAATATAATTAATTTTCAAAAATCAAAATTATTAATTCCAATGGTAGGTAAGACTAACTTAACTTCCTTGAAAAATTCTATATAATAAAACTAATGACACAAATTCAATTCATTTGTTTGACCATTAAAATTCTTTGAATTTTTCCAATTCTTTGACACGTGTTATTAATTTTGCATTTTTTTGCCTTTTCAACCCTCACTTTGTTGGAAAACTTTTCACATTCATGGTTTCCATATGGGATATTACATGACCTTTTAGTTTTTGTGTTCTTTCATTCATTCGTGTATTTTCATTAAGACTTGCACCAGCCCAATAAATGATATAAGAGTTTTTGTTGGCGTAACAACCTCAACATTGCCCTTTCATGATGTAGTGAAAAGACCTTTTAAAGGATTTGTATTTTATCATAAAATAGAAAAGAAAAGAAAGAAGCACAACAGAATTTTGACCCCTTTGAACCACTTGGCACATATCTTAAAGTAATTAAGAAGGGGGAGGAAGATGGCTTACCAATAAGTTTCCATGAGGGCTTGAATGAACAACTAAAATAGAGAGATGGTGGAATATAAAGAGGACTTTTCTAGCAAGTGCACCTGGCAATCGAGCTTAAAGCTTGAGATCAGTGCTGGATGCTCTCAATCTTTTACGGTGTGGTTCCTGATCATCTGCTTGGTTTTCCCCGGCATCATCATGGCCTTTTTGATGATCCAACAACATAGGCACATTGTCATGTGGATAATCATGGGTGTATATCAGCCGAACCCCGCACCTCTTGACATTTGTAGCCTGATCATCTAACGCAGCCAGAAAGTGCCATGGTTGTTTGCGGTGGTACTTATTTGGAATAGCATTCTTATGATAGAGAGTCACCAACAATCGATCTGATGGATAATGATCAACGACGTTGCATGAATTACACCAATACCAAATGGCGCGGTCATCCACAACTTCATCCGGATCACCTCGCAATCTCAGACTAAATTGAGATTCATACAGACGACGATGCATGTGACGACTAAGAGTGAAGAAAGCAAATCCCAGAAAGTGGTCATCCTCGTACCAATTCAAAGGAGGCTCTATTCTTACTTGGCTTCCAATCTCCTGATGCAATACCCACCCTGGAATTCCACCATTTCCTGGAATAAGAATCATCTTGCCTTCCTTGCAATTCAAGTGCTGCATATACAATCAAAGCTAATATGTAATTGGAGTACACTACTGGGTGGATGAAAAGTTTTAAGTGTCGTTATTAAATAAAAATCGTACCTCATTACTTGTCGGATTGAACCATTTGGGGAGGGAAGACCAGAGTAGAGATGATGGACTTGATAACATTTCCAGCTTCGTGCAATAGTGGGCATCTATTTCTCGTAGACTCGATGAAAGCTCTGGAATTTCTTGGAGCATCTTGCAGTGACTGATATCAAGGAGACGAAGTCTACAAAGTTGAGAGATGCCAGAAGGTATGCTAACCATATGGTTCCAACTTAGATTTAATATTTCCAAGGAATATAGGTCCCAGATTTCAGTGGGTATTGACCCTTCCATTAGACTGGAGTGACTCAAATCTAGTTGTACTAAGGAGCAGAATCCTTCCAGATTCTTGGGGAACTTCTCCAAGTTTGAACAACCATTGAGCCTCAGAAGTCTAAGGGATCTCAAATTATAAATGCTGTCTGGAAGAGTCACAAGGCAAGTGCTCATAGACAAATCTCTGAGGCTTTTCAGATTTTGAATTGATGATGGTAATTCTTTTATACCTGAACCTCTTAAATCAAGATTTTCTATGCATTTCATATCCTCCATGATTTCTGGAAAAGTATCTAGATTTGAACAATCACGGAGATAGAGGTTACGAAGGGACTTTAACCTACAAATGCTATTTGGAAGACTCCTCAAGTTTTCGCAGTGTGACATACTTAACTCCTTAAGTCCAGTGAGATGTTCTATTGAGGAGGGTAATTCCTTAATACCACATTTAATAAGGTGAAGACCAGATAAAGCTTTCATACAACTTCCCACCATCTTTGGAAATTCCTCCAAGTTTAAGCATAAATTCAAGTTGAGAAGTTCAAGAGAGTCCAAGAGTTGGATGCTTGTTGGTAAACTCTTAAGCTTTTTGCACCCAACCAAATTCAAAAAGGTAAGTTTCTTGAGATCTCCAATAGATGGATCAACAACATTCAAACTCTTACAATATTCAAGTCCTAACTTCTCTAGATTTGGCATATTTGAGAAGTTCGATATTTCAGTGAGTTGCTCTGATCCTCTTAAATTTAAGATCTTCAACCGTTCCAAACGCTGTGACAAAAGGAATTTTGGTTTAGTAAATGAATTTTCGCGAACAAAAAATTGATCTCAAACAAAATAATATGATCATGAAATACTAATTATACCTCATTTCCTTGCCAAAGTTGTTTTATGTTGCTATCCATCATGTTGAGTTCAATAAGGTTCACTCCAAGAAAATTTGACGGCAATGATTTCAAAGGGTATCCTTCCCAATGAAGATATCTCAACTCATGTGCAAGGAATTGAAAATCTTCAGGAAGAATAACTTTCAATTGCATTTCTGTAGTACCACAATAACCGCTCGAATAAATCTTGAGCAATCTAAGTTTTTTCATCTTTGCAAAAATCTTTGTACTAACTTGTAGTGGTGTCGATCTCAACAAGTCCAAGAATATTGCCTCAACATTTTTCATCCCCTACAGACAATAACAAAGAATTAGGCAAGCATAAAAGAGATAAAGCTAGCTAAAATTGAATGGATGTGTAACTTAGACAAAAATGATATCGCTCAAATTTAAATATTTTTATGAAGTTTAAGAAAGTTCATGAGTTTGATGGTTACCCCCATTCTAAATGCACGACAGATATCACTCAGATCCCACAATCTCCTCCATTTTGTAGGATCACCAAGATATTCACTACGAATAATGTTCCATCCCATTTGTTGTATCAAATCATGCATAAGTATCTTATTTTCAGAAAGAGATATAAGACACTTATCACAGAGGGCTCTTATTCCTCTCTCTGCATAAAAATTACAACCGTCCAATATTCTTGAAACAAAGTCTTTGTCTTCCCCTTTAAAACAACATGCAATATCAAGAAATATTTCCTTCTGTGTATAATCTAATCCGTCATAGCTTACTTTAAGCACATCATAAATTCCCACTTCAAGTTCTCTTTCCAATTTAGACAATTCACTTTCCCATTGGGGTATTGCCTTGTTAAACAAAAAAGAACCCAGGACTTTTAGAGCTAAAGGAAGGCCATGACAATAATTGACTACACGATCCGAGAGGTCGATGAAGTCTTGTTTAGGAAGATTTTGTCTAAAAGCAAAGAGACTAAAAAGCTCACGAGCTTGTTTAGAATTTAATTCCTCAACCTCATATACGTCATCCGTTTCTTGTAACAAATGTTTATTTCTTGTTGTTATGATGACTCTGCTTCCTCTTCCAAGCCAATCACGATTTCTGAGTAAATATTCTAATTGATTTGAATGATCAATGTCATCAAGAACAATAAAAACTCTTTTACATCGGAGAACATTTTTTATCGTATTGGCTCCTTGGCCAACATTGCTTACATTTTGATTTCTCTCCACTTGTAGTAGATCACAAAGAAATTGATTTTGTAAATGATGCAAACCCGTAGTATTGCCAACTTCTCTAACATTTTCGAGAAAGCTCATATACTCAAATTTATGAGAAAATGTATTATATACAACTTTGGCGATAGTCGTTTTACCCATTCCACCTATTCCACATATACCAATGATACGAACATCATTCAATTGATCAACACATAGGCGCCGAATTATCTCATTTACATGAGAATCCATACCAACCAAGTTGTCACCAACATCCAACATTCTACAATTCAATCTCCTGAATATATCCTTGACGATTTCATTAACATGCTCGGACTCATACCTGTCAATTGTAAAGTACATGTGATGATTAATTAAGCTATAGCTAATAAAAAAAATATAAAAAAGATTACACGTGAAGCTTCTTCATGAGAAATGAATCATAATGAAAAAAAATATATCAAAAGTATTAAGTTTTAAAACTCAAATTACATTTTTAGGACATTTACATTGTATCAAGTATACAAGACAATGAAAATAAAATATGTAATTGTGCGACATTGTCAAATTGATTTTTTTTTTTTTTTTTGGAACGTTTATAGGCTGCTAAGCATGGAGCAAATTTATATCAAACAAAATCATATTGTAATGACCCACTCTCTTGTGCATATATAGATATCATTTGCAGCTCTCTCTCTCTCTCTCTCTCTCTCTCTATGTTATGTGTAACATTATAATTACCCAATCCCCTATCCACAATGTAGACACAAGGTACTCATGTCTCATAATATCATGGGTTTGCAGGTCTTCAGTGACTTTCTTGATATACTTCGAATATTTCATGACTTGCAATAATCACAAATGACCTCCAAATCTCTTCAACTATTACTCTATAATCATAAAAATGTCTGATTCCTGTGCCAGTAAATAAAGCCTACTTATAAATGAAAGTTGAAGGGAAATTAATAAAGCTTTACCCATTCTTCTCCACATGCTCTCCACCTATATTGGCTGTTTCTGTCAATGCACTCCTCCAACTTCGCACCTTCTCTTTCATCTCCTCTGTATCTTCTTTGTAATTGGAAAATGCCTCTCCAAACCTTCCTGTCTGGTGCCGTACATGGGATGGATCCACATGGTAGAAAATCGGTACCACAGTTTGTTTCATTTCTTTCCTGCACTTCATGATCTTCACCAACTCATCTAAACACCATCTGGAACCAGCATAGTTTTCCGAGAAAACTATTAGGGAAAACCTTGATTCTTCAATAGCTCTTAGGAGTTCAGGCGCAATCTCTTCCCCTCTCTTAAGTGATTCATCATCTCTAAAGGTAGTAATACCTCTTCGAATCAAATTGGCATACAAGTGATCAGTGAAATTGAATCGGGTGTCTTCACCTCTAAAACTCAAGAAAACATCATACTTCCATTGTGGGATGAAAGTAGAAATAGAAGTAGAAGTAGAACTTGTGGAAGCCATAGGAAACTTTTGCCAAAATTAGAACTCAGAAGAGATTTTGCAGAATTGTGAACGTAGATTGTGCTGTTTTTTTAGCAAAATTTTGGTGATGAAAGACTTTGGGTCAGTGTTGTGTACAGAGAAAAAGAAAAGGTCAAAAATCTCCTCCAACCATTGCGAGTCTGTTTAAATCCTCATCTACTCGCTCTCTTCCTCTGCCACCTTTCTAAATTTTTCTCATCTATGTTTTGTTTGATTCTCACAAAGTATTAAGGAAAAATAAAAGAAAAAGATTTTTCTTATATTTAATTTTATCATAAAAATGATAAAAATATCAAATATATTCAAAATTTATAAAAAAAAATTATATTTTAAAATTATTTAATCTTTATATGATAAAAAAATTAAATAAAATAAATTTTAAAAAAATATAAAAATAATTTATTGAATATTTTATATTTTCTTTCACTCTTTTTTTCTTTTTATTTTCTTCTTTTATATTTTCCCTTTAAATTTTATGAAATCAAACATATTCTTAAATTTTTTTTAAGGGGTTAATTTTATTCATTTCCCTCAAATTGTGGTCAAATACTTATTTTAGTTAAAAGAAGAAAAAAGTAAAAGTAAAAAATAAATTTATATAAGAGATATTGAATGGATTTTTGAATTTAAAAAAAAGTTAGATATATTTAGTTAAAATCTCAAAAGAAATGAATGAAATTAATATTTTTTTGAATTAAAAATATTTTTTTGCATATTCAAAAGATCCCAAATTAACATAGTTACGTAATGAGACTCTTTTGTTATTATTTGTTTTTAAAAACTTGCAAAGTTATTAAAATAATTTCATGACACAAAGACAAATATTTAATTATTTTTTGCTTTCTCTATAATTACTAAAATTAAGTAATCAAGAATTCCAACATATGAAACAGTGACTGAAGAGAGCGAAAGCACGCGCTGCTGCAGATGGGATCACCGAGGTGGAGCATCTTACTTTGGGTGATGTCAGTGCCAAGCTGGACGGCACAATCGCACTATCCTATGCCACTCTTTTACTTTAAATAATAATAAAAAAAAACTTTTCTTTTTAAAGTTGGAAATTTTAATTTGACCAATTGGAAGGGTGGTAGTTGAAGATTGAATTATTAGGGAGCGAGACTCCTAGGGATCGTGTGAATGGAGGTTCAATCACTCTAACGTGTTGTCATGTTTACTTTTTGCTATAACCTTTGTTTATTTTATTCCCCACTTCCTTGCCTTTTCTCTCACTCACACTTCACCATCAAGTTTGAAGTTCAAAACATGGGACTCTTGAGGATGGTATGGGATTTCTCAAATGGTTCAAGGCCACTTCCTTAAATTTACAAAATAAGATTGTATGGTGCCAAGGTTTACATTATAAGAACATGATAATGACTCCCTAATTCTGGGCACATGTTTCCTCTTCCATCTCCGATGTAAGATTGGGATTGCATTTTTAAAGCTAAATAGAAAAATAACATAACTTACGGATGATAGCCTCTTAGCACCAAACTACGTATGCTTGGGTATTATAAAAGCACATAAATTCTATCATATCTTTTATATTTTATATATTATAAATTAATTAAAATTAATTATTTTATTATTTATGTTATACAATAATTAAATACAAGGAAAATATAAATTTTTAAATAAAAAAACTAACATATATTATTATTTATTTTATATCCTTCAATATATATTAATTTATTTGTTAAAATTAAAACAACTTCAATATATGTATTATTACTTTTTTAATTATTTTTGGAGGTTTTTTTTCGATATTTCTATGAATTTTTTTTTATCAATTTTCGTATATATCCGTAAAATCAGGTTGCCAATATATCTGTTATAAATGATATTTCCATCCTTAGTTTTTTATGGAGTGAGACTCACTTATATATTTTTTTTTTTGTGAAAATTTTGATTTTTAGAAAAGACTTAGAGTCGTCAATTATTTTTGTTTTATTTTTAAAGAGAAAAACAAAATAAGCAAGAAATGGTTTAAAAACAAATTTTATTAATACAAATATATATATATTGCTTGATTTTATTTAAAAAAATTAAAATTATTGAAAAAAAAAAGAAATGGTTTATTCAATTTTATTAGGAATAAAAGTAAATAAATAAATAATAATAATAATAAAATTCTTTTGCAAATTTGATTTAAAAGAGATGATTTTTCAAAATTTTAGTTTAGATAAGGGAATTTTTTTAACTTTTATTAAGAAAAGAAAAATAAAGATTTTCTTTTTTATAAGTTTATCTAAAAGTAAAATTTAATTTATTAAAACAATTTTTAATATTTTTTAAAAATATTTACAAAAAATTTATTGACAAAAACCAATTTCTATTTGAATTAGAAAATAATAATAATAAAAAATATATACTTTACAAAAAAATCTCAAATTTATTTAGAAAAGCTTTACAATTTAGTCATTTATTTTTAAAAAAAGTTATCTGCATTTTATTCTAAAAAATTATTTTAAATTAATTATAAATAAAAAAGTTCAAATTTATTAAAAAAAAAACGTGATATCAGATTCTAAAAAAAAAAAATTTATTTAAAAAAATTATTAAAAAAATCTCAATTTATTTAAAAGGGAAATTCGATTTTATTAAATAAAAAATAAATTCTTTTTCTTTTTAATTTTATTCTAAAAAATGTTTCTTTTTTCTTATTTTTCTTATTTTTGTAGAAAAAATCGTTTTTCAATTTTTGAAGAGTTTTATTTTTATTTTATTTTTGTTTTTTTAAAAAGGTTTATGATATGATTTTAAGAAAATGGTTTTTATATTTATTAATATAAAAAGAAATCTTTAAAAATATTCCAGATTATTAAACAAACATTTATTAAAAAGGGCTAAATATTTATTCTAAAAAGAATTTTCGTTCATTAAAGGTAAGAAGAAAAAATAAAATAAAATAAAATATTTTTCAAACAAAAACATTATCCCATTATTGGATTATTCCCTAAATAGAAAAATAAAACACAAATAAATATACACCTTCTCAAAACAAAGGCTAATAGAGCATATTAAATAAGAATAATAAATAAATGGAAACAAAAATTAATCCATGAATAACAAATTAAACATACATATACAATAAAAATCTAAACACTGATAATCCATTCACATGTACACAAGAAGAAAACTGAAATGGATATATACAACAAAACTTGGAGGACAAGGATGTAGAAGTAACCTTAGAAGTGCAATCTCAATAACACTAATGGCCCTTCAAAAGGTTCCTAAATGAAGCTAAAAAATACAAAAAAAAACTCTCAACCCTCTCACAAATATCAAAGAAAATACAAAGAAGATTCAGAAAAAGTCCTTAGAGTTGTCCTCCCTATTTTTTCATTTTTACAGAAGATATCCTAATATATACGGAAATAAAAAATAAAAAAATCTCCAACTCTTCAGGGAGCCGTCCTTTCCAACCTACCACTGCCCATGCTTTCTTCAACCACCCCAAATTGCTCCCAATATATTGTGCCTTTTCCCGCTCTTAGCATAGTAATCCAACAAGCAAATGCAAACGCAATTAGGCCCAAATCAAACCAAACAACAATCCAATAAGCCAAGGTCCAACACCAATAAATAGAAGACAAAAATGAACCCAAAATAAGCCCAAATGAATAAATCAAAGGCCCAATAGGAAATCCAATTATCCAAAGCAAATACCCAAATCCCACAAACCATTACTGTACAAATCAATTGAGAGAGAACTTTCCTCCATTTGAAGAACCCGTGTGCAAGCCAACATCAAGTGGAAAAGATGGAGGCTCGTCTACGACGACAATATCAAACATTTTTCAGAGCTTGTCGGATTTCTTCATGTCACCTCCGGTATATGACATTGCACATGACCCCTATCGTCGACTGCTGCTCTGACCGCCCAGACATGTAAAGGCCATTGCTAAGCTGGTGTAATGGAATTCGCATGCCCATTGATAACCTAGAGAGAGAATCTATAGAAAGGAAGATAGAGAAGGAACGAAATGGAGAGGTGCTTTAGAGAGAGAGAATACAGTTGCAGAGGAGAGAGCGTGTAGGTAGTAGTGGCGAAATGGGTGAAAGTGGTGGAAAAAGAAAGGAAAAAGAAAAAGAAAAAGAAGAAATGAGGTTGTGAGTGAGCGACAGGAAATGGGTGGTGGAGATGATGGGTGAAATGAGTGGGAGATAGGAAGAAAGAAAGAAGAAAAGAAAAAGAAAAGAGAAGAAAAAAAAATAAAAGGAAAAGGAAAAGTGTTTGGGAAGGTAAGAAGAAGAGATAAGATGAGGGAATTGAGAGAAAATAAAAAGGAAAAAAAAAATGGGTGGGACAGTTGGTGAAGAAAGAAGAAGGGAGAAATGATGAGGTTTAGGATTTGAAATGGAATGTGAAGATTTGATGAAAATGAAGGACCAAGATTTAGTCTTCCTAAATGGGTATGAATAATGGGCTTCAAAGGTTAGGCCAAAAAAAAAACCCCCAAAATAGATAAGCCCTAAAACGTTAACCAAATGGACCTTAAAAAACAAATAAATAATAGTAATAAATAAAAATAAAATAAAATAAAATAAACAAAAAGAGAAAGAGTATGAGACAAATTTTGGGGTCTACAAATATGCCTCTCTTCGGTAGAGTCCACGAGTAAAGTAAGTGTATACACAGATGAGACGAAGTAGACTCTATCGAAGAACAAGAAAGACCACCAAATTTGTTCCAATATGACACGAGCTCTCCCAAATCAAAACAAAACAAAATAAAGACCTAAAAAAAAAACCCTAAAAAGAAATAACATTAGGTCCCAAAGATGCCTCTAAAGTTACACTGTGGATCTAGATCTCCCTTTAAAAGACCTCTAAAAGTGGCTTGAAGATCAGTGTCAAAGTCGAGTAGTAGTGGGACCACTATGGAGCACATGAACAAACACATATAGAAGGAAAACTACACATGCACTATAAAAGGGCACCAAACGAGGGGTACCAATGATAAGATCATAACACATGCTATAAGCTCAAAGGACTGTGTCATGTGCCATGGAGGATGGGAAGCTCTAGAATAACATGATGATGAAGTAATAAGCACAATGTGATAGAGTGAGGAAAAGAGTGACGAGTGCAAAGCTGTGAGGACAAGGTGTGCAATGCTAATGAATATGAAATGAACAACATCGGGTTATGATGTAATGAACAACATAGGGTTGTGGATGCAATGAACAACTCAGGCCTGTGGATGCAATGAACAGCTCAGGGCTGTGGATGCAATGAATAGCTCAAGGCTGTGGATGTCATGAACAACTCAAGAATAGGGGCACTATATGCCCAAAATGGGAGCTTGCGGTCTGTGACTCCAAGTCAAACCACTAAAGAGTGACCAAGATGAGGGTGATCAACTCACTAAAAGGAGGATCTAAATGTCTAAAGGGAAGGGGAATGCCCCAAATGAAACTTAAAGGGAATGAGTAGCTCTAATGAAGCTAAAAAAAAAAAGAAAAGATGCCACAACTGAAACTGAAAAGATAACAAACTTAGAACTAAAGTGCAGTGAACATCTCTGGGCTGTGGATGCAATGAATAACATCGGGCTATAATGAAATGAATAACTCTAAGATGTGGGCACTGTACGCCTAAAGAGGGAAATTGCGGTCTACGACTTCAAGTCAAACCACTAAAGGGCAACTAGAATAAGATGATCAACTCACTAAAAAGGATGATCTAAATATCTCAAGGGAGGAAGGATGCCCTAGATGAAACTAAAGGATAAAAAGATGACACAAATGGAGCTAAAACGAGAGGATGCCCTAAATGAAATTAAAATGATAACAACCTTAGAACTAATGTGTAATGAACAACTATGGGTTGTGGATGCAATGAACAACACCGGGCTATAATGAAATGAACAACTCAAAGAATAGCGACACTATACGCTTAAAGAGGGGGATCGCGGTCTGCGACTCTAAGTCAAACCACTAAAGGGTGACTAAGATCAGGAAAATATCAACTCACTAACAAAGAAGATCGAAATGACTCAAGGATGAGGGTATGCCCCAAATGAAACTCAAAAGAAAATGATACCACAAATGAAATTGAAATGATAACAAACTCATAACTAAGATGGAATGAACAACTCTAAGAATAGGGGCACTGTACGCCTAAAGAGGGAGATCGCAGTCTACGACTCCAAGTCAAACCACTAAAGGGTGACTAAGATCAGGAAAATATCAACTCACTAACAAGGAAGATCAAAATGACTTAAGGATAGGGGTATGCCCCAGATGAAACTCAACGATAAAAGGATGACACAAATGAAACTAAAACGAGAGAATGTCATAAATGAAACTGAAGTGATAAAGAACTTAAAACTAAGATAAAATGAACAACTCTGAACTATGGATGCAATGAACAACACTGAGCTATAATGAAATGAACAAACTCTAAAAAGTGGGCATTGTACTCCTAAAGAGGAAGATCATGGTCTGCGACTCCAAGTCAAATCACTAATGGGTGACCAAGATAAGGAAAAAATCAACTCACTAATAAGGAAAATCGAAATGACTCAAGGATGGGGGTATGCCCCAAATGAAACTCAAAAGAAAATAATGCCACAAATGAAATTGAAATGATAACAAACTCAGAACTAAGATGGAATGAACAACTCTGGGTTGCGGATGCAATGAACAACATCGAGTCGTAATGAAATGAACAACTCTAAGAATAGGGGCACTATACGCCTAAAGAGGAAGATCGCAGTCTGCGACTCCAAGTCAAACCACTAAAGGGTGACTAAGATAAGGAAAAGATCAACTCACTAACAAGGAAGATCAAAATGACTCAAGGATAGGGGTATGTCCTAGATGAAACTCAACGATAAAAGGATTACATAAATGAAACTAAAACGAGAGGATGTCATAAATGAACTGATGCAATAACGAACTCAAAACTAAGATAAAATGAACAGCTCTAGACTGTGGATGCAATGAACAACATTGGGATATAATGAAATGAACAAACACTAAAAAGTGGGCATTGTACTCCCAAAGAGGAAGATTGCGGTTTGCAACTCCAAGTCAAATCACCAATGGGTGACCAAGATGAGGAAAATATCAACTCACTAACAAAGAGGATCGAAATGACTCAATAATGGGGGTATGCCCTAGATGATGCTCAAGAAAAAAAAAATGATAATCTAACAAACTAAATGAAAAATAAACATGAGGTTTGCAACCAAGAACACTTGAAACAAAAACGAGAACAAAGGAATATGATTTGTAGCCAAAACAATTAAAATGGACTCAGAAGGAAGTAATGACTGGGATAATGAACTCAATGAAAAGGGGTACACACCCAAGATGATAACTCGTAAAGATCAGCAAATGAGATGAATGGCCATGAAGTCAACAAATACTGACAATCTCAATGAATGGGGTATGCCCTAATGTTAGAGGGATCAATCGTGTCTCTGGGTCACTCTAACACAACACCCTGATATAAATGTGCAAGCGCGTAGGGCCAACGGAATGTTACACAAATGTCACTGAAAGATCTCTATATCACAAATACCCAACTGAACAATGGCTATGAGCCCATGTCCGCTATCATTTGAAAAAATCAATCATCAACGAGTCTAAAGTTTGCATGTCTCAAAGATGTATCTGAAAACGAATCTAAAATATGGCCTAATACTAAAGAAAATCATTGTCACTTGAAAAAAGAAGAAATGAGAAATGATGAGGTTTAGGGTTTGAAATGGAAGGTGAAGATTTGATGAAAATGAAAGGCCAAGATTTAGTCTTCCTAAATGGGTATGAATAATGGGCTTCAAAGGTTGGGCCAAAAAAAGAAAACCAAAACAGAGAAACCCAAAAACATTAACTAAATGGGCCTTAAAAAATAAATAAATAATAGTAATAAAAAAAATAAATAAACAAAAAGAGAAAGGGTATGAGACTGATTTTGGGGTCTACAAAGGGTAAGTAGACAACTAAAAGCTAGAGCTGAGTATAATTCTCTTAAAAAGAAAGAATTTGAGCATTTCATACAATAGTCCTTTTTTCACAAGACAATAACATTAGAAGAATATTGTAAATTTAGTAAAAGATGGATATAGTAAAAAGGCTAAAACATATATTATTTTATACAATATGGTTGAAGGAAATATGAAATTTTCTTGAAAGAAGGAAACAATTAAAATATTTGGAAAACTCCACGGTAAATCATATATTATTTCATACAAAATTAATTATTTTTTCGAAACTTCATGGTAAATCTATGTTTAATTTTTCGAAATGTCACAATTTTTTTTTTTATGTAAGTATTATGTTAAGGAGCCTATTTATTTTTAGAATTTTTGTATATAATTAATTAATGTGATTAGTGTTAAATTATTGTGGATGCAATTTAGGAAAGTTGTAGGCCTTAATTGTTTGACTCTTAAAAGGTTACAACTATTTAATTATTTTGAATAATTTTATTCAAAATTGTTGGATTAATTTTGTATAATATATTGTCGTGATATCGCAATATATTAATTATTAAAATATAATCTTAGTTTGCTTTGATTTTGTTATTGTAATCAATGGATAGACCATATTAATTCAATGATGTTATTTTAATAGTCAAAACATAGAAAATATAATCTTAATTTAAAACATTAATGTACATATTTTTCTAAATAAGGTATAATGAAATTATTCTTCTTAACAATAAATTTATTTTCCTTCAAGATACACTTATTTTCTAAGAAATGTACTTTTTTTCAAAATGTAATTGTTTTTTCGATGGATGTACTTATTTATATTATTACAAATAAGTAAAAGTTTATAAACAATTTATGGTAAAAAAAATTAACGTATATATAATGTACTTTTTTTAAGAAAAATAATTAATTTGCTAAAGGATCAACTTGTTTTTATAAGAGATGTTTTTATTTTTTTTATAATATACTTATTTTTTGAAGGATGTATTTGTTTATATTGATACAAATAATTGAAAGTTCATTAGTACTTTTATGATAAACCATTAATATATATATATATATATATATAATTTATTCATTTTTCACAAGAATTACTTATTTTTTTAAGAATATACTTAATTTCTAAGCATTTACTTATTTTCCAAATTAGGACAAATGAGTCAAGATATTGATATGATGCATTTATTTTTTAATAGGGTGTACTTATTATCCTTTAATGTAGAATGAGATCTGACAACTCCATAAATGTAAGATGATGAAAATCGAAAGATTATGTTTAAACTAAGGCAAGTGAATCACATACTTGATGTACATGTGATGTATTTATTTCCGAATATGATGTACTCATTTTTGCTAATGATGCACATACTATTCTAGCATGTGGAATAAGATGTGGCAAGTTCATAAATGCCTGCTTAAGCCTACAAAAATGGAAGATCATGTCAAAATTAGGGCAAATGAGTCACGTACATGATGTACATGCAATGTTTTGTTTTCAAACAAAATGTAATTATTTTTGCTAAGGATATATCTACTATCCTAGCATTTAGAATGAGATGTTGCAAGTTTGTAAATGCATGCCTAGCCCTAC
Organism: Vitis riparia; assembly: GCF_004353265.1. Lineage (NCBI taxonomy): Eukaryota > Viridiplantae > Streptophyta > Magnoliopsida > Vitales > Vitaceae > Vitis > Vitis riparia. The sequence goes on along the minus strand of NW_023269672.1, from coordinate 334,445 downwards.
AAAAGTGGAAAATTATGTTCAAATTGGGACAAATAAGTCACATACAGGATGCACATATGATGTATTTGTTTTTAAACAAGATGTATCTATATTTGAACAGAATGTATCTATTTTTAAACAAAATGTACTTATTTTTAAACATGACTCATTTGTCCTAATTTAGACGCGACCTTCCACATTTAGAGGCCTAGGAATGCATTTATGATGTTCACATATCTTATTCGACATGCTTTGACACTAGATACATCATTCACATAAATATCTCCCATTTAATAAAAAAAATACATCATGTTTAAAAATACACATTACATGTACGAACACCATGTATGTAACTCATTTACCCTAATTTGAACATGATCTTCCACTTTTGTAGGCCTATCGATACATTTATTAATTGTGATATCTCATTCTACATGCTAGGATAGTAGGTATATTCTTGGCAAAAATAAGTATATCATATTTGAAAATAAGTATATCCCATTTATAAATACTAAAAAAATAAGTACATTCAATTTTAAAAGATGTACATTACATGTACATCATATATATAACTCATTTCCCTAATTTAAACATGATCTATCACGATAACTTGAGTTGTGACCTCAGGTCAAAGGTTTGACATTAAGGATTACTCTTAATCCAAGCTAGCAATCAACCTAAATATCTTGATTTTTTTTTTAATTTTTTTTTGAAATAAAATCATAGTTTAATATAAATAAAATTTTCTATAAAAAAAATAAATTATTTTCACTAACTCATAAATGCCATTATGGTCCAATTTGAGATAATCATCAAAGTCTCCATCCCAAGTCTAAAACAAAAATTCCTATAGTTCATTCACAACCAACTAGAGTAGTCAAATTACATATACTTAAATTCACCAAATTAGTATAAGTTCAAAGGTTTAACAAAGGTGATTGTTAAAATTTTTAAGTAGCTCATTAACCCCTAGGAAATTTTAGAACCCTTCCTGATCCTCCTATAAGTCTTCAAGAATAATATCTACATCTAAAAAAATTTTAAAAGAAATAAGTGAGGATTTTCACGTTTCAAAACAGTGTCTTACACCCCAAAGGGTTAATTAAAGTACATTAAAATAAACATTTAAACATTAAATAACCATTCAAACATTAATCCAAATATTTTATTTTATTTTAACATGAATATACAACATACACATATTTTGATAATTATTAAATAAAAATACAAATAGTGATATAATACACAATCATACGACGTGTGCATAATAAAATACAATCCACATTCAAAGTTTTCAGTTCTGTTTTTCTCATTTCTCTTTACTTCCGTCCAACTCTTTTTCTCCTTTTCTCTTTTGTTTGACCTTTTCTTTTCTTTTTCTTTTTAATTCTTCTCCTGGCTTCCATACAACTTTTGGCTTCTTTTATTATTATTATTATTACAACTTCTCCATACTATTTTTTTATACATATCCTTAAAAATATTTAATTCTCCTCAAATTATTTTTATTATAATATACATTTTTTTCCAAAGTATCATTTTTTTAAAATTAAATTTCTTATTTCTCAATAAAATATATCTCCTAATAGTACTAATCATATATCTACATTTTTTCAAACTTAATTAATTTTCAAAAAACCTAGATTATTAATTCCAATAGTAGTCAAGACTTAACTTCATAAAAAATTTTATGTAGTACAACTGACATGACACAAATTTAACTCACTTATTTGACTATTAGAATTCTTTGAATTTTTCCAATTCTTTGACTCATGTTCTTCGGTTTGCATTTTTTGACTTTTCAACCATAACTTGTTAGAAAAGTTTTTACATTCATAATTTCCATATGACCTAAAATACTTGGATATAACATGATCTTTCAGTTTACATCAAAGGATGCTAGTTACGAATACATCATGCTGAAAAATAAGTACACCCTGTTAAAAAATAAGTGCATCGTATCAACATCACAGTGGGGATTACTCTACCAAATGGTGGCAAATTTGGCTTCAAGAATGACAGTGCAGTGGCTTTCATGATCTTAGAAGGGCAGCAAGGGGCTCCAGCCATGGTGCTGCTAAGTCAACATTGATTCTTTAGTTGTTGTACCAAGCACCTGTACGTGGAATAATGGTTTTGGATTGTCTCAAGATTTGTTTAACCACAAAATAATAATAATAATAATAATAAGACATTGAAGGTACAGTTAAGAATTTAAGCAACCCCAATCCCTTTGTTATATAGACTTGAAGGAGAAATGAAGATAACTTACAATTACAACTGTGAGGACACCATTTATTTGGAGACATTCTAGGTAGAGCTTTTAAATGATTAAAAACAAGAAAAATCTCTATGCTTGAAATATGCAAATCAAAATCAACAATAAATGGAAATAAGAAGCTGAAACAAATGTCACCTGATGCTATTGTCATTCTAGGAACAAGTCCTTCACTTTAAGAATTAATGGTTCAATGATAAGTTTTATTCTTCTTCATTAGCTACCACATCAAATTCGATTGTGTCCAGCATCACCATGGACTCTTTTACTTTTAGAATATTCTACCATCAACCAATGATCAGCCATATTTTCATAAGGATTCATATTACTTTAAGATGGATCTATTACAGAACTAAAATGACAATATATTTCAAAATAGTTATTGGGAGTAATTCAATTATATTTCAACATATTTGAAAAATACATGCCATAATTGATGATAAAAATATGAAAATGATTTTAAACAAAAAAGTTTTGATATAGAAAAGTTTACAATTTTAATTTTTTTGTTGTCTTATATGTAGTAGCTCAAGATATATACTTCACTCTGAATGCATTCCAAATTTGAGTTATAGGATGCATATGTTCTTGACTATTTAAGTTTAATTATAATTTATTCCAAATATGAGTTTCTAAAACTAAGTGTCCCAAATTATATTGAGAAGTGTCTCAAATACCTAATTGTTATATATTCCTTGTCGTGAAAAGAATATTATGTACAATATTTTCTAAGTTCATATGTGGTTATAATAAATTTTTTTATAGAATAAAGAAACTTAGTAGAAATATCTCTCTAAATATTTTAGGTCATGAAGTGAAAAAAGTTATGATATGAGATGGAGATAGAAATGAGAGGAAGAGTGAGAGACAACTAATGAAGTAAGAGTGCTCACGACTTAAGCCATAGATACAAAGACTAGAAAATGATGGATGTTTAGTAACCTAGTTGTTGCATCTGTTTTTGCTATCTGTAATATTTTTTTATTGTATAGTGGAATGTTATCTCTCATTTATAGGTGTAGACATAGTTGATTGAATCATACTAAAACTTTGTATACCTTTATATAAGAATTATCTTTATTTTTGTGTTCTTTCATTCGTGTATTTTCATTAAGACTTCCACCAACCCAATAAATGATATAAGAGTTTTTTTTTGCCTAACAAACTCAACATTGTCCTTTCAGGATGTAGTGAAAAGGCCTTTTAAAGGATTTGTATTTTATCATAAAGTAGAAAAGAAAGAAAAGAAACACGACAGAATGTCGACCCCTTCGAAATACTTGGCAATATATTCTTATATTGATGATAAATACTTAGTCAAAATTGTATAGTGTTATATAGTCCGCACATGTCTTAAAGTAATTAAGAAGGGGGAGGAAGATGGCTTACCAATAAGTTTCCACAAGGGCTTCAATGAACAATTAAAATAGAGAGATGGTGGAATATAAAGAGGACTTTGCTAGCAAGTGCACCTGGCAATGGAGCTTAAAGCTTGAGATCAGTGCTGGATGCTCTTAATCTTTTAGGGTGTGGTTCCTGATCATCTGCTTGGTTTTCCCCAGCATCATCATGGCCTCTTTGATGATCCACCAACATAGGCACATTGTCGTGTAGATAATCATGGGTGTATATCAGCTGAACCCCGCACCTCTTGATATTGGTATGAGTAGCCTGACCATTAATCCTAGTAACAAAATCAAACGCAGCCAGAAAGTGCCATGGTTGTTTGCGGTGGTACTTATTTGGAATAGCATTCTTAGGATAGAGAGTCACCCACAATTCATCGGATGCCTCACCATTAATCTCGTGGCATTTACACCAAGAAGAAAGGGAGAGGTCATCCACAACTTCATCTGGATCACCGCGCAATCTCAGATCAAAATGACATGAAGCCTCAAAATGATTCTCTTTATGATAAAGAGAGAAGAAAGCAAATCCCAGAAAGTGGTTATCCTCGTACCAATTCAAAGGAAACTCTTTTCTTAATTGGCTTCCAATCTCCTGATGCAATACCCACCCTGGAATTCCACCATTTCCTGGAATGATAATCATCTTGCCTTTCTTGCAATTCCAGTGCTGCATATACAATCAAAGCTAATATGTAATTGGAGTACTACTGGGTGGATGAAAAGTTTTAAATGTCATTATTAAATAAAAATCATACCTCATTACTTGTTGGTTTGAACCATTTAAGGAGGGAAGACCAGAGTAGAGATGATGGACCTGATAACATTTCCAGCTTCGTATCGTGGGCATGTATTTCTGGTAGACTTGATGGAAGTTCTGTAATTTCTTGGAGCATCTTGCAGTGACTGATATCAAGGTAACGAAGCTTACAAAGTTGAGAGATGCCAGAAGGTATGCTAACCATATGGTTTCCACGTAGATTTAATTTTTCCAAGGAATATAGGCCCCAGATATCAGTGGGAATTGACCCTTCCATTATATTGCAGCAACTCAAATCTAGTTCCACTAAGGAGCATAAGGCTTCCAGATTCTTGGGAAACTTCTCCAAGTTTGAACAACCAGGGAGTATCAGATATTCAAGGGATCTCAGATCATAGATGCTGTCTGGAAGAGTAACAAGGTTCTTGCAATTGCTCAAATACAACATTCTGAGGTTTTTCAGTTTTGGAATTGATGGTGGTAGTTCTTTTATAGCTGTTCCTTCCAAATCAAGCACATCTAAGTATTCCATATCCTCCATGAATTCGGGAAAGTTCTGTAGGCTTGAGCACCCATTGAGATTGAGTCGTTGAAAAGATTTAAACCTACAAATGCTACTTGGAAGACTCCTCAAGTTTTTGCAGTCACTCAAAAACAATTCACTGATATTATGAAGATGTTCCATTGATGATGGTAGCTCTTTTATACCCGTTCCTCTTAAATCAAGAAATTCTAAGTATTTCATATCCTCCATGATTTCTGGAAAAGTATCTAGATTTGAACAACCAAAGACTTGGAGGTTTCTAAGGGACTTTAACCTGCAAATGCTACTTGGAAGACTCCTCAAGTTTTTGCACTCTTTCATATATAACTCCTTAAGTCCAGTGAGATGTTCTATTGAGGAGGGTAATTCCTTAATAGCAGATCCATCAAAGTGAAGATAAGATAAAGCTTTCATAGAACTTCTTTTCATCTCCGGAAATTCCTCCAAGTTTGAGCATTTATTCAAATAAATAGTTTCAAGAGAGTCCAAGTATTGAATGCTGGTTGGTAAACTCGTAAGGTTTTCACACCCACTCAAATTCAACAAAGTAAGCTTCTTTAGAACTCCAATAGATGGATCAACAACATTCAAACTTGTACAACGCTCAAGTTCTAACTCCTCTAGATTTGGCATATTTGAGAAGTTTGATATTTCAGTAAGCTGCTTGGATCTTAGTAAATTTAAGATCTTTAACTGTTCCAAACACTGTGACAAAAGGAATTTTGGTTTAGTAAATGAATTTTTGTGAACAAAAAATTAATATCAAACAAAATAATATGATCATGAAATACTAATTATACCTTATTTCCTTGCCAAAGTTGTTTTATGTTGCTATCCATCATGTTGAGTTCAACAAGGTTCTCTCCATGAAAATTTGAAGGCAATGATTTCAAAGAGTATCCTTCCCAATGAAGATATCTCAACTCATGTGAAGGAAATTGAAAATCTTCAGGAAGAATAACTTTAAACTCCTTTTTCATAGAACCACAATAATCTCTCCAATAAATCTTGAGCAATCTAAGTCGTTTCATCTTTGCAAAAATCTTTGTACTAAATTGCAGTTGTTTTGATCTAGACAAGTCCAAGAATATCGCCTCAACTTTTTTCATCCCCTACCAACAATAGCAAAGGATCAGGCAAGCATAAAAGAGATAAAGATAGCTAAAATTGTATGGATATGTAACTTGGAAAAAAAATGATATTGCTCAAATTTACATATTTTTATAAAGCTTAAATAAGTTCACAAGTTTGACGGTTACCTTTTTCATTGTAAATGCACGATACACATCACTCGGATCCCACAATCTGCTCCATTTTCCAGGATCATCGGGAAATTCACAACGAATAATGTTCCATCCCATTTCTTGTATCAAATCATGCATAAGTATCTTATTTTTGGAAAGAGATATAAGACACTTATCATAAAGGGCTTTTATTCCTATCTCTGCATACAAATCACAACTATCCAATATCCTTGAAACAAAATCTTTGTCTTCTCCCTTAAAAAAACATGCAATATCAAGAAATATTTTCTTTTGTGTATGATCTAATCCGTCAAAGCTTATTTTAAGCACATTTTGTATTTTCACTTCAGGTTCCCTTTCCAATTTACACAATTCACTTTCCCATTGGAGTATTGTCTTGTTAAACAAGAGAGAACCGAGGACTTTTAGAGCTAATGGAAGACCATGACAATAGTAGACTACACGATCCAAGAGGTGGATGAAGTCTTGTTTAGGAAGATTTTGTCTAAAAGCATAGAGACTAAAAAGCTCACGAGCTTGTTCAAAATTTAATTCCTCAACCTCATATACATCATCCATTTCTTGCAACAAATGTTTACTTCTAGTTGTAATGATGACTCTGCTTCCTTTTCCAAGCCAATCACGATTTCTGAGTAAATATTCTAATTGATCTAAATCATCAATGTCATCGAGAACAATAAAAACTCTTTTAAATCGGAGAACATTTTTTATCATATTGGCTCCTTGGCCAACATTGCTTATGTTTTGATTTCTCTCCACCTCAAGTAAATCACAAAGAAGTTGATTTTGTAAATGTTGCAAACCCATAGTGTTGCAAACTTCTCTAACATTTTCAAGAAAGCTTGTATACGCAAATTCATGAGAAAATTTATTGTATACAACTTTGACGATAGTCGTCTTACCCATTCCGCCTATTCCACATATACCAATTATGCGAACATCATTCAATTGATCAACACATAGCCGTCGAATTATCTCATTAACACGGGAATCCATACCAACTAAGTTGGCACCAACATCAAACATTCTACAATTCAATCTCATGAATATGTTGTTGACGATTTTCTTAATATGCTCAGACTCATACCTGCCAGTTGTGAAGTAGATGTGATGATTAATTAAGCTGTAGCTAATAAAAAAAAATGCACGCTAAGCTTCTTCATGAAAAATGAATTATAGTAAAATACAATATATCAAAAGTATTAAGTTTTAAAACTCAAATTACATTTTTAGGGCATTTTCATTGTATCAAGTATACAAGACAATATAAAATATGTATTTGTTTAATTTATGTGTTTGTGTGACATTGTCAAATTGTTTTTTTTTTTGGGAACATTTATAGGCTACTAAGCATGGAGCAAATTAATATCAAACAAAATCATATTATAATGACCCACCCTCTTGTGCATATGTATATATATATATAATGTGCAATGGAGACACAAGGTTCTCACCATGTCTCATATTATTATGGGATCAAACAAAATTAAACTAAATTCTATGTTTGTTTGGGGATTGACTCAAATATCATTAGTAATGTAATGTTTTCTTATGTGTAAATATTATTCACTTTATATTTAAAACTCTCACAACTTTAGAATATATCTACACAATTAAAAGTACATTATATATAAAACAATTAGAAGTACACTGTATAAAAAATTCTAGAAACTTGATTCTAGTTGACATGTGACATCACACTTATCTTTTTCAAATACATTATACTATTCATTCTACATCATATAGTGATTGAAGTATCATTTAGCGCATATTCTATATCTTAATACAAGAGGTTCTAAGTTTAAAACCCTATACCTCATATTCATTAGGTTTTAAAACTTATTGACCCGTAAAACAAAAATTAAAGGCTTCAAAATAAGTTAGTAATTGGGGTTTTAAGTCGATATCTTTCAGTATCATTGCAAAGACGAAAAATAGGCTTACAAATCTCTTCCAACTATTACTCTATAATCATAAAAATGTCTGATTCCTGTGCTAGTAAATAAAGCCTACTTATAAATGAAAGTTGAAGGGAAATTAATAAAGCTTTACCCATCCTTCACATGCTCTCCAGATATATTGGCTGCTTCTGTCAATGCACTCCTCCAACTTTGCAGCTTCTCTTTCATCTCCTCTGTATCTTCTTTGCAATTGGAAAATACCTCTCCAAACCCTTCTGTCTGGTGCCGTACATGGGATGGATCCACATGGTAGAAAATCGGTACCACAGTTTGTTTCATTTCTTTCCTGCATTTCATGATCTTCAACAGCTCATCTAAACACCATCTTGAACGAGCATAGTTTTCCGAGAAAACTACAAGGGAAAACCTTGATTCTTCAATAGCTTTAAGGAGTTCAGGTGCAATCTCTTCCCCTCTCTTAAGTGAATCATCTCTAAAGGTATGAATACCTCTTCGAGTCAAATTTGCATACAAGTGATCAGTGAAATTGAATCGGGTGTCTTCGCCTCTAAAACTCAAGAAAACATCATAATTCCATTCTGGGATGAAAGTAGAAGTAGAACTTGTGAAAGCCATAGGAAGCTTTTGCCAAAATTAGAAGAGATTTTGCGGAATTGTGGAGAATTTTTTCGCAAAAAATTGCTGATGAAGGATTTTGTGTCAATGTGATGTATAGGAAAAAAAAAAAGAGGGTAAAAGAAGGAAAAAAAAAAAAAGTAAGTAGCGTCCGGGGTCACTGAGTACGGCATGTCTGACGGTGATATTCAGTCCACCACGTGGAGTACTACAGCTGGTCGTCGGTCAGTCCAGTTGTCACTGACGGTGGATGTTAAAAGGCCCCGTCCTTTCCTCTTTCCGCTCCCACTTCCTCCCTCCAACCATTGCGAGCCTGCTTAAATCTCATTTACTCGCTCTATTCTTCTGCCACCTTTTTAAAATTTTCTCATTTTTTGGTTATATTTGGTTGTCAAATGTTAAAGAAAATGGAAAAATATTAAGAAAATCAAATATAATTAAAATTTATCAAAGAAAAATATAAAATTAATTGATTGTATTTTTTATTTTTCTTTAATTTTAAATTTTTTAATATTTTCTATTCCTCTAAATTTTCTAAAACCAAACATAGTCTTAAATATTTTTTTGAGAGGTTATTTTTATTAGCATCTTTCAAGATTTTGATTAAATATATTTAATTTTTATAGGTTTAAAATTTCAGCATGTACTTTCTTTATTTTGAGTGAGAGATAAAATGAAAATAAAAAATAAAAAATATAAAAAAGGTATTTGATGAAATTTTAAGTTTATAAAAACTAGATATATTTAACTGAAACCTTAGAAGATGTGAATCAAATTAACATTTTTTTGAGTAAAAATGTTTTATACGTTATTACATGATGCCAAATAAATATATTTGCATTATGAGACTTTTATGTTATCATTTATTTTTAAAAAGTAGAAAAGTTCTTAAAATAATTTCATGACACAAAGACAAATATTTATTTATTTTTTTTAACATTTTATGATTGTGAATTTGTGATATTATTGAAAAATATTTCTACATTCTTCTTATCACAAAAAAAAACAAAAATCAATTATTGGTATTAGAAATTAATTATCATCGGAATTAAAAAACATATTTAATATGAAAAAATTTCAATATATGAAACAGTGGCCGAAGAGAGTGAGAGAACACGCGCTGCTGCAGACGGGGTTACGGAGATGGAGCACCTTACTTTGGGTGATGTCGGTGCCAGCTGGACTGTACAATCACACTATGCGATGCCACTCTTTTTTTTAAAAAAATTCTTTTCTTTTTAAAGTTGGAAACTTTAATTTGAAAAAAAAAAAAAAAAACATAGTAGAATCCCGTGAGTGGGGAATTTATAGAAGAAAAGATAATAGATTTTTGTGATAAGAAGGGGGTAGAGTATAGTCCCCATGATGGGCTAGATTCGTAATGGTGGTGGATGACAGGTCAGCTTGGTACCTGATTTTGTTCTTCAACTACTATAAATTATTCTCATTCTTTGCATCCTTTGGAGTAATTGAGCTGAGTATACCAAATTATTTGCATTTCTTATTACCTTTTTTTTTTTTTTTTTTGTGTCTACTTCCCACATTTTGGTTGTCCTTTTTTTTTTTCAAAATGGTAATGCTACTTGGACCTATTTTTAGAAGGGTTTTTAATTTTTGCTTTTTGTCCATGAATAATAATTAGTAGAATTTTTTTTAGCAGAATCTATGTATTATATGTCATCCCATTACTTCTAAACAAATTAAAAGGCATAGAAAGAAAAAGGGAAAAAAAAACCAAAAGAGGTATTTCCTTTCTTCCATGTGTAAAAAGAGGGGGTAATTAAATAGTAACTTTTAGCGTCATTCATAATGTATTTAGAATTTCTTTTTACTATAATTTCAAACTTTGTAATGGTAGTAGACGAAGAATATATTATTCATCGTATATGGGTTTTTTTTTTTTAGTGTTAGTTAAAAGAGAAAAGTAATAGAAATTCTCTCTTTTCCCTTTTAAGTTAAGACTACCTTCAATGTATATTTAGTTGCAAATGGGAAATACATGTGGGTAGGGAATGGATCAAATATATCCATCAAGGAGTCCATCGATGTGCAAGTCCCCTTTACTCAAATACCAATTCTGATTTTATTCCCTTTTTTTTTTTTTTTTTGTGTGTGTGATGGAAATAGGGCTAAGAGGCATTTAGATTCGAAAACAAGCAAAGAGTAGAGACTAATGGGAAGGGTGGCGGTTGAAGAATGAATGAGTGCAATGCTTGTCTTTAACTATAGAGTGCAACGCTTGCGAATCATGAATGGTCATAAAATTTAGTGTCTACTTCAATCGCTATTTTGTCTTGTCATGTTCACTTCATTGCTACATCCTTTAATTTATTTTATTCATATTTTACATATTCTTCTGCACTCCCTTGTCTTTTGTCTCACTCACGCTTCACCATCAAGAATAAAGTGCTCAAACATAGGACTATTGAGTATGCCATGGGATTTCTCAAATGGTTGGAGGTCACTTTCTTAAATTTACAAAATAAGAACGTATAGTGTTAAGTACTCCAATACCTTATGTATATTATAATGAGACATTAAATATTTAGGTTTGTGATCTGCTATGGATCCGTTATATACAGTCTCCTTATGAACTTATATTCGTAATCTAAGAAGGTGAAAACTATCATATTTTTAAGATTATCTCTATGATCTTTAAATTACAAATCCTCTTATTATGTAATTATCTGACATGTCCTAACTCGCAAAAAACTTATGTTGAATTTTCACTTAGGCTACATTTGGTTAGTCGAATATAATATGAGATAAGATATAATATATCATGAGATAAGATATAATATATCATATCCTATGTTTGGTTAATAATGAGATATGATAAGTTATCTTATCACTTATCCTATCATATGTTTAATCAAATATGAGATATGATAAGTGATAGGATAAATTATCCACCCTCTATTTTTCATCCCTTTCATATAGGGTATGTTAATCCCATGGAAAGATATGTGAGATACATATCCCATACATTAAAAATTTATTTATTTATTTTATCAATTTTTTATTTTTAATATATTCATTTTATAAAATAAAATTTTTATTATAAATTAAATTTACGATTAAAAAAGAAAAACTCAAAAACTATTTATAAAATAATATTAATATATGATATATATAAAAATGATTTTTATATACTGAATAATATAAAAAAAAAATTATTTGTAAAGTCTAAATATTTTAATCATAAATATTGTTAAACATAAATGAAATTTCATTTTTTAAAATAGAAAATATTTGAATGTTATGTAATTTTTATTTTAAACGGGAAAAAATAATATATATTTCATATTTTTTTTTTATTAATTTCACAAACTAAATATAAATATAATATAATATGGCATATCTCATTGGATATGTTATTTTAAAATATTATATACATAGAATATGTATATCCGAGGATATCATATCCCATTGGAAATCATACCCTAAGATATGCATATCTTATCAAATGAGATATGATATCCTAAGATATACAAATCTTATTCTATCATATCTTGTCAACCAAACATAGCATTAAGGAACTATTATGGTTATATTTTACTTGAATACATGTCCTTAAGATCACTCAAAGGAACACAATGTCTCAATCTCATAAGATATCATGATGTTTCTATTAAGAATATTTATTACTATTGATTTCCATCAATAGTGATCCAATTCATATGGAATATATGATTTCTTTAGGATCTTACTCATAGGTTAAAATTGTTGTTAATTTCGACACAAACTCAATATTTTCTCAAGGTTGAGAGACAATATAACATAGTTGCTTGGTGAAGCCATGACAACCTGATAGTCTTATTGTAGGTCCTGTCCAAGATGTAATCGTACATACTAGTGCACTCACCATGGGAACCTTATCCTGATGGTAAGGGCTAACCATCTCTCCAATTAGGAGGTAATGTATTACAACCTCAAATTGATTGATTAAGTCCACAATCCAATTATTAACAATTCATCAACTTGCAAGGAACCTATGATTTAGATTTTCCCTGCAACTTTAAGTGCACCTAAGTCATATACAATGCAGGAGATGTAGACTAGAATGCTCAAAAGAAAATAATACATGGGACAAGGATAGATAAAAGTGAAACTGAAATATAATTAAATAAATTCTAAATTTGTCACATTATATCATGCATTTAAGGGTTTTATCCTAACAATATCTTTCTTGGTCTTGACGTTAGAGAAATGCAAACTTTTCTCTAAATGATGGCTAGGATTTCTCTCTAAACAAAGTGAAAGGCAATAGTGCATTTAACCCTAAATCCTAAGAAGGTTTATATAGATTCACAATTGAGCTTAAGTGACTATGGCCCATCCCATGAGATTGAGTTACTTAACTAGCCTAATGGGTGTTGGGAACCTCTAGATTACTTTATCTCTAGCCCTATATTACTTAGGGTGCATGCAAACTATTCCTAGGACTCTCTAGATCTAACTAGCGAAAGCAAATAAGCATAAAAAGCTTAGATTTTGAGGGTTTAGTGCATTATACCTATGATCCGAGTATTCCTAGATCAATTATAGTTGAAAGTGATTGGGGTGTAAATGCTTAGATAATAGTTAATGCAAATAAGGATAGAAGAAAAGTATCAGAATCATAAATAAATAAATAAATAAATAAATAAATTTGCATTATGAGACTTTTATGTTATCATTTATTTTTAAAAAGTAGAAAAGTTCTTAAAATAGTTTCATGACACAAAGACAAATATTTATTTATTTTTTTTAACATTTTATGATTGTGAATTTGTGATATTATTGAAAAATATTTCTACATTCTTCTTATCACAAAAAAACAAAAATCAATTATTGGTATTAGAAATTAGAAATTAATTATCATCGGAATTAAAAAACATATTTAATATGAAAAAATTTCAATATATGAAACAGTGGCCGAAGAGAGTGAGAGAACACGCGCTGCTGCAGACGGGGTTACGGAGATGGAGCACCTTACTTTGGGTGATGTCAGTGCCAGTCGGACTGAACAATCACACTATGCGATGCCACTTTTTTTTAAAAAAAATTCTTTTCTTTTTAAAGTTGGAAACTTTAATTTGAAAAAAAAAAAAAACATAGTAGTTTCCCGTGAGTGGGGAATTTATAGAAGAAAAGATAATAGATTTTTGTGATAAGAAGGGGGTAGAGTATAGTCCCCATGATGGGCTAGATTCGTAATGGTGGTGGATGACAGGTCAGCTTGGTACCTGATTTTGTTCTTCAACTACTATAAATTATTCTCATTCTTTGCATCCTTTGGAGTAATTGAGCTGAGTATACCAAATTATTTGCATTTCTTATTACCTTTTTTTTTTTTTTTTTGTGTCTACTTCCCACATTTTGGTTGTCCTTTTTTTTTTTCAAAATGGTAATGCTACTTGGACCTATTTTTAGAAGGGTTTTTAATTTTTGCTTTTTGTCCATGAATAATAATTAGTAGAATTTTTTTTAGCAGAATCTATGTATTATATGTCATCCCATTACTTCTAAACAAATTAAAAGGAATAGAAAGAAAAAGGAAAAAAAAATTGAAATGGGTATTTCCTTTCTTCCATGTGTAAAAAGAGGGGGTAATTAAATAATAGCTTTTAGCGTCATTCATAATGTATCTAGAATATCTCTTTACTATAATTTCAAACTGTAGTAGACGAAGAATATATTATCCATCGTATATAGGTTTTTTTTTTTTTTAGTGTTTGTTAAAAGAGAAAAGTAATAGAAATTCTCTCTTTTCCCTTTAAGTTAAGACTGCTTCCAATGTATATTTAGTTGCAAATGAGAAATACATGTGGATAGGGAATGGATCAAATTTATCCATCAAGGAGTCCATCGATGTGCAAGTCCCCTTCACTCAGATACCAATTCTGATTTTATTCCCTTTTTTTTTTTGTGATGGAAATAGGGCTAAGAGGCATTTAGATTCGAAAACAAGCAAAGAGTAGAGACTAATGGGAAGGGTGGTGGTTGAAGAATGAATGAGTGCAACGCTTGTCTTTAACTATAGAGTGCAACGATTGCGAATCATGAATGGTCATAAAATTTAGTGTCTACTTCAATCGCTATTTTGTCTTGTCATGTTTACTTCATTGCTATATCCTTTAATTTATTTTATTCATAATTTACATATTCTTCTCCACTCCCTTGTCTTTTCTCTCACTCACGCTTCACCATTAAGAATAAAGTGCTCAAACATAGGACTATTGAGTATGCCATGGGATTTCTCAAATGGTTGGAGGTCACTTTCTTAAATTTACAAAATAAGAACGTATAGTGTTAAGTACTCCAATACCTTATGTATATTATAATGAGACATTAAATATTTAGGTTCGTGACCTGCTATGGATCCGTTATATACAGTCTCCTTATGAACTTATGTTCGTAATCTAAAAAGGTGAAAACTATCATCTTTTTAAGATTATCTCTATAATCTTTAAATTACAAATCTTTCTATTATGTAATTATCTGACATGTCCTAACTCGCAAAAAACTTATGTTGAATTTTCACTTAGGCTACATTTGGTTAGTCGAATACAGCATGGGATAAGATATAATATATCATATCCTATGTTTGGTTAATGATGAGATATGATAAGTTATCTCATCACTTATCCTATCACATGTTTAATCAAATATGAGATATGATAAGTGGTAGGATAAATTATCCACCCTCTATTTTTCATCCCTTTTATATGGGGTATGTTAATCACATGGAAAGATATGTGATATACATATCCCATACATTAAAATTTTATTTATTTATTTTATTAATATTTTTATTTTTAATATATTCATTTTATAAAATAATTTTTTTATTATAAATTAAATTTACGATTAAAAAAGAAAAACTAAAAAAATATTTATAAAATAATATTAATATATGATATATATATATATATATATATGATTTTTATATATTGAATAATATAAAAAAATTATTTGTAAAGTCTAAATATTTTAATCATAAATATTGTTAAACATAAATGAAATTTCATTTTTTTAAATAGAAAATATTTGAATGTGATGTAGTTTTTATTTTAAACGGGAAAAAAATAATATATATTTCATACTATTTTTTTATTAATTTCACAAACTAAATATAAATATAATATCATATGTCATATCTCATTGGATATGTTATTTTAAAATATTATATACATAGAATATGTCTATTCGAGGATATCATATCCTATTGGAAATCATATCCTAGGATATGCATATCTTATCGAATGGGATATGATATCCTAAGATATACAAATCTTATTCTATCATATCTTGTCAACCAAACGTAGCATTAAGGAACTATTATGGTTATAGTTTACTTGAATACATGTCCTTAAGATCACTCAAAGGAACACAATGTCTCAATCTCATAAGACATCATGATGTTTCTATTAAGAATATTTATTACTATCGATTTCCATCAATAGTGATCCAATTCATAGGGAATATATGATTTCTTTAGGATCTTACTCATAGGTCAAAATTGTTGTTAATTTCGACACAAACTCAATATTCTCTCAAGGTTGAGAAACAATATAGCATAGTTGCTTGGTGAAGCCATGACAACCTGATAGCCTTACTATAGGTCCTGTCCAAGATGTAATCGTACATACTAATGCACTCACCATGGGAACCTTATCCTGATGGTTAGGGCTAACCATCTCTCCAATTAGAAGGTAATGTGTTACAACCTCAAATTGATTGATTAAGTCCACAATCCAATTATTAACAAATCATCAACTTGCAAGGAACCTATGATTTGGATTTTCCCTGCAACTTTAAGTGCACCTAAGTCATATACAATGCAGGAGATGTAGACTAGAATGCTCATAAGAAAATAATACATTGAACAAGGATAGATAAAAGTGAAACTGAAATATAATTAAATAAATTCTAAATTTGTCACATTATATCATGCATTTAAGGGTCTTATCATAACAATCTCTTTCTTGGTCTTGACGTTAGAGAAGTGCAAACTTTTCTCTAAATGATGGCTAGGATTTCTCTCTAAACAAAGTGAAAGACAATAGTGCATTTAACCCTAAATCCTAAGAAGGTTTATATAGATTCACAATTGAGCTTAAGTGACTATGGTCCATCCCATGAGATTGAGTTACTTAACTAGCCTAATGGGTGTTGGCAACCTCTAGATTACTTTATCTCTAGCCCTATATTACTTAGGGTGCATGCAAACTACTCCTAGGACTCTCTAGATCTAACTAGCGAAAGCATATAAGCATAAAAAGCTTAGATCTTGAGGGTTTAGTGCATTATACCTATGATATGAGTATTCCTAGATCAATTATAATTGAAAGTGATTGGGGTGTAAATGCTTAGATAATTGTTAATGCAAATAAGGATAGAAGAAAAGAATCAGAATCATAAATAAATAAATTTATTAATGAAATTATATTTTGTTACATCATGTCATGTTTTTAAAGGCTTTATCCCAACAATAAGTCTTATTTAATTAATTATCCCAAAGGGATCCAATTAATTAAACAGCCTAAAGGAAAAACCCATCAACCCTTTAATTAGAAGCACCTGTGTAACCTTGTTCTTATGTAAAAGAACCCTTACACACTTATAATTAGGTACTAAAAAAACTCTCAAGATAAATGTCACAAAAGAGTGTGAGTTCAAGTTAGGACCATTGGGACCCATCAGAAAAATAATGTCTTCCTCATAATCAAATTCTTAAATTGACTCAACACTTCATTAAAAGAGTCAATTATACTCGAATATCCTATAATATTAGATTGAGATACAAAACTCGTGCCAATGATCTACTATCCATTTTATGCAAGTTCCCTATGAATAGATGTTCATAATCCAACAAAGTAGTAGCTATCAAACTTTTGTGCTTACTTCTCAATCTTAGAGTCTCAAATCCTCCTTTATCATGACCAACTAATATACTCTTATCCATAAAGAATGTATGCCAAATTTCATTGAAGGAATTGGTATGACCATATATTATATAATCATAAATCCTTAGGATCACCAAAAGAACATATTGTCTCAAACTTGTAAGGTACTAGAGTGCTTTTATTGAGAATATTTGTTATCATTTGCCTAAACTACTGGTAATCCAATTCACAAGGAACATATGATCATATCAATTGTATTGTACATGACTTGAGTGCATTAGGAGTTGCATGAAAGATTTAACTTATGAGTTTTTTACAAGTTGATGAGTTTGTTTGCGATTAGTTATCAAAAGTTGTAGTGCACTACCTCCTAATTGATGAGATAACTTATCTTAGTCATTAGGATGAGTTTACCATGATTAGTATACTATTAAGCATAATTACATATTGAACATGACCTATGAAGATTGTGACCAATGGTTATTAGGTTGTCATCACTTGTACAAGCTACCATATTACATAGGTTCTCATTCTTGAGAGAATATTACACTAATGCTCAAATATATCATAATGCAAAAGTAGGATAGCAAAGTAAAATTGATATCATATATGATGAAATCAAAATATTATAAAACTTACACATATATTATGTATCTCACTTGGTCCTACCGAACCTATGTGTGTAAAGCAAGGTCTTGTTGATTTGAATTGGAAGGTAGCAATGGAAGAAGAATACAAGACTTTAATGAGGAATTATACATGAGACTTGGCACCTTGTCAATCTCAGTATAATGTGGTTGGTAATAAGTGGACATCTAAGTTGAAGTTTAGCCCAAATGGCGCCTTAATATGCACAAGCCTAGGTTAGTAGTACAAGGATTTTATTAAACTCTAGGTATTGAGTGTTTTAGAAATTGATAGCCTTGTGATAGAACCTACCTCCATTAGATTTTTATTAACTCTAATAGTAGCTTAAGGATGAGAGATTAGGTACTTAGACATCAACAATGCCTTTCTTAATGGTTTTCTACAGGATGATGTGTTTATTTGTCAAATTGAAGGTTTCATTCATCTTACTGATCGCTCAGATTTTGTCGTTTATTGGATCAAAACAAAATTTATAACCTAATTCACTATTCTATAGCAATTTGTACCCGATCAAAAAGTGGTTTTAGTACAAACTACCGTAGTATAGTGGTATTTAGGTATCGTCCACAAGGATGGATTATTCTCGGTAATTAAGGCTTGAATGAGATGATAAGAAATGATTGTGATAAAGTGAAATTGACTTGAAATTGCATGATAAAATTCCAAAATAACAATGCATTCAAATTGAGAGGAAAATAAAGTGTAAAAGAGAAGAAAATTAATAAGATATGAGATTCTCGGAGTTAGGATTTTCTAGAGAGCAATTTCCATGGTGAATAGATGTTGAGATCTAATTTTCATCAAGTTAGATTGAAAACCTAAATTTTCATCTAAACCGATTTTTGATTTAGCTTTAGGTCTAGATCTAATTTCTCTCCAAATTAGGTAATCTAATCCAAGAGATCAATTTGAATCATATATTCAATTCATCTTAAATTATCTTCCGATGATTCACACAATGCAACTATTCAATCTCATCAAATCTAGCATTAAGAATTTGATGAATCTACCTAGCTTGCATTGTAGTAATCATCCAAGATAATTTGAAGAGAAAAATCCCCAAATTTCAATTAATAAATCAATTGGATCAAATTACCTTTGCAATTCAAGCTCAATTCTCTAACTCACCATAGATCTTGCCTCTAGATCCTCCCTCCTCCAAGAAAAATGTGATTTAGCCACTCATGCTTGGAGATTTGATCTCACAAGACATGTTTGGCTACCGAGAAAATAAGAGAAACTGAAGGAAAATGGAGAATTATATAGAGAGAAGAAGAATGAAAAGTTCTACAATTAGAAAATGTATCAAAAGTCCTTAAATGAGTTAATCCCGTTTCTATTTATAGGCCAAGGTAAAAATGACACTTGGCAACATTCTAGAGGTCTTCCGGATGCTTCTTCATCAAGGAAGCTGGAGAGAATGAATTTTCGCACGAGCCCTAGCAATCTCGCATGATGGTGCGAAGTGGAGAATGCAACAGCTTCCTTTTCGTTCTTCTGGAGCGTTTCGCATGACTGTGCGAAAATTTCGCATGGTCATGCGAAATTACTTCCTCAAAATTTCCTCTTATGCTGCAGCCACCACCCTTCTGTCTCATTTCGCATGACTGTGCGAAAATTTCGCATGGTCATGCGAAACTGACAATTATGCTATTCCGGCTCCTCTTTACAACTTCTCTCATTTCTTCATGTTTAATCCATCTCCACCACCTTCAATTAAGCTTCAAAGCTTGGTTCAAGTGCATTTCCTCTTCCTCATGACCACATTATGTACCCTCCTCCATTCATTTTCCATTTGTCACTCCATGCTTCAAAAATCACCTTAAAATATCTCCAAAACTCAACAAAAACCATTAGTATCACTTGTAAGGGTAGCAATGTATTAATTGGGCAAATTAGGCATAATTACTACTCAAAAGGTGTAAAACTCATGAAAGTTAGTATCTAAAATATGTGGTTTTTGAGTAGTAATCATTCCCCCCAACCAACACATTGCTAGTCCCTTAGCAATGGTATAACAAAAAGAAAAAGAATATTACTCAAAAAGAAAATCTTAAACTCATTTGGACAATGTGCTTGAAAATCCCATAGCACAAATGGTCAAAAATAAAACACACCTCACCATCCATAGGTGTTATCAAAATCTCAAGCTCATTTACTATCTCTAATAGAAAAGACATCATGCAAATTAAAGTGTCAAAGATATATCCATTTCCAACTCCCCAAAATGATATTTCCAAACAAGTCTTGAGTGAAATTAAACTAGCCCCCTAATATATTATTCAAAACTATTCCTCCCCCTAACCATGCCTAATTTATCTTAAGCAACAAAAACCACTCTCTCATAGGTCAAGAACGCACCTATCTTTATTTATTTTCAAAGGTTTAATTGTAGGAATGCAATGCTAAAGGTATCTCCAAGTATACGGTCCATGTAGCGGGGATTCATCGATGACTCCCAACCATAAGGCATAGGGCACCAAGTTTATAGGACTGATTCAGCCACTAACTCCTCAGACTTCACCCCGGACTCCACAATTTAGGATCCAATACCTTAGCACCCACAATCGAGCTCATACTCCACCTATTCACCCATGTAGCGAGCATTGAGGTCGGTGGCTCCCAACCATAATGGCTTAGGGCACCAGGTTTTAAAGACCTTTGGGCCATATACCCCTCGGACCTTGCTCAGGTTTCAAGGAAAGCATAACTCAACCTTTTTATTCAATCAAAAATAAAATCGTAAGTTTCCAAAATCTAGACTGCTAGAATATGGCAAAAACTTCTTGGAGAGCTTTAGCAAACTTAAGCATTGCTTTAGTGCTTTGAGCGCTTAAGCATTGGCTCCAACACTAGAGTGCTTTGGCCCGCGCTTAACATATCTTGTTAATCCTAATTTGCCTTAACCTAAACCTTTCCAAGCTTACTTGTGACGTCTCAGTTGATCAAGCTGCAACCTTAAGTCTTCAATGGAGAGTAAGTCTATAATATCCCTAATTTAATCATCACGAAATAGTAATAACAACAATAACAATAATAATAATAAAGATTACTTAAAAAAAAAAAAGGAAAGAAGTTACAAATTCTTTTGAACCATGTTCGAATATATATATATATATATATATATATAATAAAATAAAGAATATTTAACAAATCTGAAGTATTTGGAGAAGAGAGGAAAACCCTATAAGAAGTTACAAATTCTTTTGAACCATGTTCGAATATATATATAATAAAATAAAGAATATTTAACAAATCTGAAGAATTTGGAGAAGAGAGGAAAACCCTATAGAGATAGACGAAGTTATTTTTATCTTCTATAGAGTAAAATCTAAGGTAAGTCTTTCAAGGAATTTATTCTTGCTATGTTTGGATTTTTTTTTAATATATGTTAATGATAAGATATTTTCTAGATTAGATGTTAAAAAGAAAAAAGAAATTCATATCGTTCATGTAATAAATAAAGGGTTAGGAAGTAAGAAAAAAAAAGAGGTTAATTAATGGTAGTATGATGAATACAATATTTGATTTAACCCTAGACAAAAACAAAGTCTCCACGAGTGTGAGAATTTTTATTATTATTTGTAAGAAATTTATGTAATGCAAATTGGAAATAAAGATAAGTATTTAGTTTGAAGAAAAATTCTATAGATTTAAGAAGTAAATTTTTGAAGAAAAATAAATAAATAAATAAAATAATATTCATTTTAGTTGTTCAATAAAAGAATGCAGTAGAGTAGATATACAATGTGAATATACTTTGAATAATAGAGGAAAATAGGAAAGATAAAGTATGCAGTGTACAATAGAAAAAATTAATTAGGATAACTGTAAAAAATAAAAATAAAAATATATGTTGATTTAGAATTCAGGATGATGTATGAAGTAGAATAGAATAGAGTAAATTTTTAAAATTTAAATTTAATTATCATAGGAATAAATTAGAGAATGACATACAATTTTCATTAAGTTAAAATAATTTTATATTCATAAAATTTATTTTATTTGTTTAGGTGAATTCTAAGTTTAATCAACTTTCTTGCTCAGTTCAACTTTTACTAGGTAAGGAATTATGGCCCTTAAATATTTTCTCAACTGTTAATTTTTTTGAAATGGTAGGAAAATATTATGTCATATGAAGAATAATTTATGTTGTGGAAAATATCACTTTCCTTATATATTATTTATATTTGGCCCTAGTCAACAAGGGTTGTGTTATTAACCCTCATTGCCTACTTGTATGAGGATTGGAAAACCTAGTTAGTGGGGTTGTCACTAACCCTCATTGCCTTATTGTATGAGGATTGGAAAACCTAGTCAATAGGGTAGTCACTAACCTGATGGTACCATTTGATTGACTAGTCCCTTCCGAATTGAAGAGTCATATGTTTTTTAAGATCCCTCTAGTTTAGGAAAAGAAAATTTGTTTATGATATGTATGTTTGAAGATTATATTATGTGTTATGTTTTTTTTTTTTTTTATAAAAGAAATTGTTAGTATATTCATTACTGAGTTAAAGCTCACTACCTTTGCTTTTGAAAACTTTTTCAGGTGCCCTAGATGTAGAAAGAAATGAGTGACGTGGGGGATAGGAAGGATTCTTGTTAGTTTAGTTTCTGTTTGGCCTTGGAGCCTTTGTTTAGACATGTTGATTTGGATAATGTATTATGTTTTTAATTATCAAGTTAATTTGAACTGAATTAGTTTTTCATAATTATGTGAAACAGGAACAATAGTTTTAGCTCTATGAACTCACTCTTAAAGGAGAATCTATGGCTTTTGTTCTATTTTACTATTTAGTCATTTTGGTATATTTCACCTTTATGTTGGATTTTTGGAATTGACATGATTGCCCCTAGCCTTGGGGTATAGGGTGTTACAAAGTCACAGTCTAGAAAGATCCTATGCCATAAGGAACATAACAAAATTGCCAATAAACAAATTATAATGCATAATGTACTAACAAAAATGATGAGCAACATTAATAATAATGATTTAGGCATCCTTTTATAGAAATAAAATCGAGTTTCAATAGAATCATGGTGAGAAAATGAAAAGATTGTTTGTATTTTTGTTAAAGTATATGGAAGTAGCATTAAAAAGGAAAAATTTAGTTGTA
This sequence comes from Vitis riparia, assembly GCF_004353265.1. NCBI lineage: Eukaryota > Viridiplantae > Streptophyta > Magnoliopsida > Vitales > Vitaceae > Vitis > Vitis riparia. The sequence goes on along the minus strand of NW_023269672.1, from coordinate 311,017 downwards.
TCTTCCTTGTATTTGAACGCTTTCTAAGTGTCTACATTTGGACAAGCTTAGGCAAATGTTTAGAAAGGGAAAAAAATATTTGATTAAAAAGGATAATATAATCTTTAAATATTTATTTATATGTCAAGAAGATACTAGCGAAGTCATTTAAAATGAGTTTTACTAGTGGCTTCTAATGTTAATTGAATCAATTTTGATTTCCATGATTTTCTAGCATCAATTGAGAGCCAATTTGGTAATGATTTTAGAAAGTGTTTCTAATATTTCTAACACTTGAAAATTTTTATCATTCAAGTGTTAAAAATACAAAAAATATTTTATAAAATCACTATCAAACACACTATAAATTAGTTAAAATAAGTTTTAACTACATCAAACGTCACTTGATTTGGAATATATTTGCCGAATGAAAAAATTTAGAAAAGTTAAAAAAAAAATTAAAAACACCTACTTGAAGAGATTAAACTTGAAGATTTTTTATATTGGGTGGTGGAAAGGGAATGAATAAAAATATATCTGGGAATGAATAAAAAGTATATCACATACTTCTTTATTAGTTTTTTTTATAGCTTTTAAAATTATTTATTTTATTTTCTTTTCATTTTTTCTTTTGTTTTTAAAACAAGTTAACAACTTATACTTATTCCAATAAAACTAGCTATTATGTTTTTCTTTAAAAAATTATTTCTTTTTAATTATGTTTTACTCTCTTTGATGTTATTTCTTTTCCATTATATCTATCATACAATAATTAATGATATTCAAATGATAGTACCGCATAAATTTTCATGTTTTATCACTAGCATTGCCATGACATTCATCAACTTATTGGTGTTGTGGCATTTTTACAATTGATGATAATACCCAAATAAGAGTAGTGGTAGCAATAGCCAAGGAACTCACCTTTGGAATTACAAGTCCAAAAAGTTCCACATGACTTTTTGGATGGCGTTGCTCTTTCAAACCAAGTCAACTAAAATATCAATGTTTGGGTCAATGTTTGGTAGGGATTCATCTATTTGTTGAAGGTGTTTTGATACATACCAAAAAAGGATTTACATGTAAATAGCCCCATATTACTCTAAAAGGGTTTTAAATGCTCACAGTGTGTAGAGATCAGTAGTTGGAATCACCCATAGAACAATCACGACTCAAAAATTTCTCAGGAGCTGTTTTTTTATCAACTAATACAAGAGAAGGAAAGGTAGAAATATTCATATGGAGGCAAGATTTTTCACCTTGGAAAATCTCTATAGCTCCCTTTTTATGAAAATATCTTCAAATGCCATGAAAGCTTTAATATTGCGGGTAAGTCAACACTTGCCATTCATCTAGTTTGTGAAAAACCAAAGAAAAGACCTATGGGAGCTTTAGAGCTTGTACAATAACATCTTAAAAAATAGTTCTCAAAAATCAATTTTTAACTTAAAAACAGTTGAGCTATATTTTTAAACTTAAATATGATTCTTTTTTCAATTTATTATTTAGAAGTACGTAGCACTTAATATAAAATTCAACTTTATGGATGGTTTTTGGAAAGTTTGAACAAAAACGTGATAGAAAGAAAATGAAAAAGAAAAGAAAAAAAATTAAAGTTAATAAATTATTTTTACATGTTTTTCAAATTCATTTTATTTATTTTTTAAATTATATATATTTCATGATAAATCAAACATAAAACCATTTCTTTAGTAAATTTATTTCTTTCCTTGGTATTTTCTTATAATGAAACATATCATAAAAGTTTTCAAAGTATTATTTAGAATTTCAATTATTTCTTATTATACTTTATAAAAACACCTTAAACATCTTAAATCTACTCTCAAAATAAATTTTTACAAATATATCTTTCATAAATATTATATGAAAATCATATCTCTGTCTAGTTGTTGGGCTAGGTCCATAGATGGAGCCCAAGAGGGCTGAAAGTGCTTTGTGCCCTTTGGGTGGGCTGTTTTCCAGCGGTCATGTCTATATGGGCAACTGCGATGGGCTCTTCATCATGTGTGGAAGACTAATTTGGTGAGATTTCAACATTCTACTTAGTTTCTTTTAGGTTGGTTCGATTCTGGAAAAAATTTGAGGAAAAATGCAAATAAATAGGAAAAAATAAAAGTAAAAAAATAAAAAATAAAATATAGATTAAAATTTATAAATTATTTTTATATGTTGTTTCAAATTCATTTTACTTATTTTAACTCTTTTGTGTAAATGTTAAATAATTTAAAAAATGTATAACTCTACAACTAATTTCAATTGTATTTGATTTTTTTTTTATACTATTTTCCATAGTAAAACAAAATATAAGAAAAATGATTTTTTTTCTTTGTAAAATCTTTTAGAACTAAACATAACCTTAAACTTTGAGATGGGTTGTTATTGCCGTCGTTATCTTTCTCCCTTTGTTGTCCCACACTTTTTGGGCCATAGGACTTATGGGACGCAATTTGATAAAAAAAGAAAAGTAGTCAAGGATTTTTTTATTCTTGCAAAAAATATTTTTCTTTAAGGTTATGTTTAGTTGATCGAATATAAAATAAGATATTTTAAGAAATGAAATTACATATTCAATCTTACATTTAACCAAATATAGGATAAGTGATTAAATATATTGTCCAACCTTTTATAGTTAAGCCTCAATAAATTAATAGCCTTAGGACCAAAAAAAAGTATATTAATTAATCAATAAATTAATAATTTATTAATTTATTAATTTATCAATTAATTAATAAATTATTAATTTATCAAAATATTTCTTATTTTTCCAAAATATTGTATCTAATATCATTTTATTGTAAAATTTATGAGAATGCTACACAAGAAGTACTTCTTCCCACATCACAAAAAGTTAAAGATAAGATCTAAGTCAATATCAATTTTAAGAAGAAAAAAGCAACACTGGACATATATTTTACAAAGTTCTTCTAAACAAATCATATGAATTAGTTATATATTAGGGAATTATTAATTTATGTAGTAAGTGAGTCGTATATAAAACTATATTGATTTTTCTATAATGTATCATCTTCTAAATGTATCAAATTATTAATTTAGCACGTTGGACTCAAATCATGACTAACAAAAAAACATTATTTAATCAAAGTTATCAATTTATTAAGTATTAATTTATCAAAGTTTTATTATAATTATATACCTTATACATGGGACATATAATCATAAATTGAGATAGCGGTTATAAACATCCATGGTTATGAATTTATTCTTCTCATCCATTTTTTTAATTCTTGTATTAATCATTTTTCAAAATATAAAATGATAGTTCAAAAATGAAAAGAATTAAAACAAAATATATAAAATATAATGTAAAATAATATTAATATAAGAATTATTTAATATATATAAAAATATTTTTATAAATTTAACAACATAATATAATATTTTTATCATAAATTTTAAATCTTTTATTTATGACTATTATCAATAAATAAATAAATTACTTATTAAATGATAAATTTATGAAGAAAGGATTTTCAAACAATATTAAATTTAAAAGTGATTTTATTTTATATTTTTTTTCATAGAAAATCTTGTGATACAATATAATTTTTGTTTTAAACAAATATCAAATATTGAAGTGGAATATATCAAATATCAAATATTTCTCATTGAAAATAATATCCTAGGATATGTATATTATCCTATCCTATCTTATTTTGACGACCAAACATAGTTTATGGGTGGACGAAAAAAACAACAAACTAATGAATCTTAAAATATTGAGCCGAATAAAAGTAAGGTAAGTTGATTTTTTTATAAAAATTATTATGCTAATTTAGGAAAAATAAACTAATATTTCGGTGTAATTTATAGATGATCATTTTAAACCAATGAAAACTAAATTAACTATATAGTCTCTTGCCCATTTCTATTAATGTGTAACCGTGAAACTACTTTTTACCTATTGAAAATGATATTGACCAGTTGAATGTAACTTACTTTCACTTGAACTAAATTAATTGATTGTTTTAATCCATTCCAATTTAATTAAAACTGATTAATTCAATTTGGTTCTTGAGTTACTTGTAAAAATCAACCTTAATCAAACTATATCACTCTTAATTTTTTTCACATTATATTTTAGTGTCCTGTTCTGTTATTCTATTTTATATTAACATCACCTTTTAATATTTAGTATGCTATTGTGATAGTCGTCTTGGCGGATGCACTTCCAGTAAATTCTACTTGTCCATACTCAACACCAATACCATCTAAATCCACCCTAAATCCATTAGGAAAGTTGTTGAGAAAAAACAACAACTCTTTGACTAATAGGCGAGTAGGATTGCATTTGGAATTAGCAAGATTGGGATAGTTTCACTTAGCTCATAGACTATATTTACCACATTTGCTTGTTTATCGGGTCTCTACTTCTCTTAGGTGTGCTTGGTATGTAAACTAGAAATTAAAAGAGGATCAAAATGAAAGTAAATCACAATACTATGCAGAAAAAATGTATTAAAATCTTAGTAAGAGTGATATTTAGTTTCCAAACTAATGATTTTTTTTTTTCATTCTAAAAAATAATCTAAAAATATTAACTCATTCATTCAATGCTCATAGGGATCTACTAGTTCAACATCTTCAAGATCCTAATTTTTTTATCTTAAGGATAAGCTAGAGTAGTTTTTTAATATGTTCCTTTGGATTGGGTTGGACACCAGTAGGGCTTAGGCTGAGGTAAATAGATTTAATTTTTTATTTATTTATTTTGTATTTCAATGTTCCAAATGTGACCTTATTATCAAAATTAAAAACATGGTACTATGGTCACCACACCAGTAATGGACTCCTCGGATAAGCACCCCACTTCGAATAGGGGTTTGTCCAAATGAGCATCTTGGGCCAAGTTTGTCTAAGCAATCTAGATAGAATTTGCAAGCAACTTTGAAATAGCCAAATGTTACACATACATTAATGAATGCTAAATACATTATATAATGAACACCAAAGTAAAAAGGGTCATAAAAACCAAATGGAGGTTGTAGAACCCAAGCTTATATAACAACAACGTAACAAGGAAAAAGGTAAGAACAACTCCCTAAATACGTCGAGTTACTCTATTTGACTTGATCGTCAGAAGAGTCTACTTAGAACACCATTGGACAAACATTTCTTTTGCAGGAATCTTCAAGAGAAGGCATGAAAACTATAAGGCGGAGGCACAAGGATATCTAAGAATCAACAATTGACACCATCTATAGGAACTTAGAGCAAAAAGTCCAAAGCAAATAATCAAAAATGATAACAACGCCTTCCAAAATAGGCATGGATGCTCTGCTTGCTATGTAACCCTCTAATCTAGATGAAAGGTTCAATGTACTCCATGTTGAAATGGAAAAGAGATAGGAAGAATATGTGCAACATATAGAACCCTTTCTCTAACATGTTGAGCAATGAAAACAGGAAAATAATTTAGATTGCATGAAAATAAAATAAAATCTAAGAGGACTAAACAAACACAAATTATCCCAGATTTTATTAAACATCCTATTGCTTAGAAATAAGGTAGATTAGCAAGTCATGCAAAAATGGAATTATTTAACAAGCTTAGAAGTAATATAAAATAAAAATAAAAATACCATAGAATATTAAAGTATCTAGATCACATGAAAAATATTTATAAAGCTCAATTATGTATGAATAATCCCAAATTTTGAAGAGTATTTCACAACACCAAATTTGGGTCAGCACAACAAGTAAGAAAAGATACAATTAATTCTCAAGCTTTAAAAAAGATTTTTAAGTGAAACCAAAGCCTAAAACATTATTTAAAAGGTCTAGAATATAAAATAAAATAAAAAACATATAAAAATAATTAAACTCCCATGAGCTATATTAAAATTGCAAAAATATTTTGGGTAAAAAAAAATATGGTAGAATTTGAACATCTTGAAAATTTGATTTAATTCACAAGCTTGGAGAAGGTTTTTTAATCAAAACAAAAATTATTTAATACATTTAAAAGTGTAAAACATAAACTAAGCCTTTAAAAAAATTAAGACATGACAAAAAATCTAGATTTAATAAAACATTTTAGGGGCAAAAATAGGGCAACAAGTGGGTGATTTTAAAAATCAAAGAATGTGGGCTTTACTAATGCCTAAATTGATTCTATGGATTAATCTGCATCTCTTACCTTCTAATGATCATGGAAGGAAGCTCATGAGGGCTTGACATAATCCCATTAAATTGAGATTTGTGAGATTTATCCATATTTCCAAAATCAATAAAATTTGAAAAATACAAGTTTGAAAATAGGGCTGAAATTCGCAAAGAAACACCTACAAATGAGGATGTTCTAATGTAAAATCATGCATTATGTACCAAACAATATGGAAAAAATTTATTGAGATTAAAATGACCATGAGCTTAAGCCTCAAATGACCATGAAAAAGGGTTCAAATGGGCTGAAAATCATCCTCTAAATTCATTTTGGGAAACCTTTCAAAAACTATTAAAAATCATGAGAGCAACCATCAATTTTCTTAAGCATAAAAGTGATATCAAAGCCTATGAAAGGAGGCTTGACCTTAGGCCACAAAATTGGCCATTAAAAATGCTTAAAATCTCAGCCAAAGAGGGTTTGAAAATGGGTTTTACAACCATACTTGAAAGAAAAATCAAAAAGGGCCAAAATATGCCTCAAAAGACATTTTCTATGGAAAATCACTTTGGCAAATAAACAAACACTTTATAGATCTCAAATTTGATTTTAAAATCAATCAAAAAGAAATTCCAAACCATTGAAATGAAGAAAAGAAAAAAACAAAGAAAAAAAAAACAAAATTCCCAAAGAGAAATCAAAAGAAAAACAAAAGGATTTCAAATCTAAATAAAGCCTTATTTCATTATTTAATCAATGAGCTTGAAAAAAAGGCAAAATATCAAAAATGAGAGCAAAAACAATATAATCAAGGTATCATAAACCATTGTACAACAACTTAGACGAAAGATTAAGCAATCTCTCAACTATTAGGTGTTTATTCGGTACTTTACAGCAATTCCCTAGTGGCCCATTACTACTTATGTAACTTATCTTTTCTAAGCCACCTTGGAGACTTTGGTTGAGGGGTTTATTCGGCTCCATTATGACCTTGGTTGCCCTTTAAGTTTAGATTAGGCTTCACTTAGGTGCACTTTAGTTTAGACTCAGTTTGGCCTACCTTGTCTCATCCTAGCTCGTATAGGTATACTCGGCCCATTAGGCACCACCTTAGGTCCATCTAGGTTCACTTAGGTCCTCTTAGGCACACTTGACCCATTAGACATTCTTAGCATGGCTTGTATGGTTGCATGGCTCATTTATCTCGTTTATTTATTTATTTATTTATTTTTATTATTATTATTATTATCAATCACTTTTATGTAATCATTTATTGTATTTTTATTTTTTATTTTATTTTATCTTTATTGTTATCAATAACATTTATTTATTTAGTTATTTATTATTTTTTATTTTTTTATTATCTTGTTATTTATTTATTCATTTATTATTATTATTTTATCATTTTCTAATTTATTTATTTATTTACTTATTTATTTATTTATTTATTTTTTATTCATTTATTTAATTTAATAATTTGATGTTTTTATAAGAAAATCTACCAACAGAGGAAAAACAATTTTGAAATTGGTAAGACTTTGAAAAGGAAAGGAACTCTTATAGGCATTGCATATAGACATAGTCAGCATCTAAAAGAGGGAGTTTTAGGGATTCATTAAGGCTCACTATCACACAACAGGAGGAGGCTATCCATTGTGAAAGACAACTCCACGTACACATTAGGGAGAACAAAACACACCATGCAGCCACCTTCTTTCCTCCATGGATGAGACTCTCACATGGCGCACACCAAGAGATATCCTTAAAGCCTCCACATGTGCCAAAAGAAGGGGGCTGCACCACAGATTTTTGAGAGAAAAGTTGTGGCTTTCCAATGGCACTTTGGACACACCATAGAGGAGAATTCTTCGAGACAAACAGCCATGCACCTCCATGGGTTGGGGGACACTCAACAATATGCATGGAGAATAACTACTTACAGCCCACTTCCTAGATGATGCAGTTTGCATCTCACGCACAACCCGCATTGGAAGATTCCATGCACAGCACGCTTCCAAGGGTAGAAGCCTACATAGGAGATATGGAACCATGATCAGTTCCCACCAATCATGGTTCTTAAAGAGATCTCCGCACGACTGCAAAAAGGATATTGAAGCCCATGCACGAGAACTTAGCAACCATCTGCACTATTCTCCAAGCAAGAAAAGATTCTAGACAACCAGATCCACGCATCAAGTCTTCCATCCACACAACTGCAAATTTTGAGAGACTCTCCAAGACAGTTCTCTCTAGACAGCCACACACCGTTATGGGTCGTTTTGAAGCATGCATAGCCATCTAGGTAAGTTAAATCCTCTTTTTTTTTTTTTTTCTTTTTTCTTTTTTTTTTTTAGTTTTGATTTATCTTATGCTAGTTTATTGATTGTTTTTAGAATTCTTAGTTATTAATTTAATTGATCCATGTTATTCAAGTTTTAAAATTGTTAGTTTCAGTTTTAATTTTATAATCGAAATGAAAGTTAGAGAGTTTATGTTTCAATTTTAATTTTTTAATTGGAATGAAAGTTAGAGAGTTTATGTTTCAATTTTAATTTTTTAATTGGAATGAAAGTTAGAGTTTATATTTCAGTTTTGATTATTTAACCAGGATGAAAGTTAGAGAGTTTATGTTTCAAGTTTAATTTTTTTTAATTGAATGAAAATTAGAGGTTGTTTTTCCGTTTTAATTTTTTTAATCGGAATAAAAGTTAGAGAGTTTATGTTTCAATTTTAATTTTTAAATTGGAATGAAAGTTAGCGAGTTTATATTTTAGTTTTGATTTTTAATTGGAATGGAAGTTAGAGACATTTTAGTTTATATTCTAGAGTTTAGATTTTAGTTTTAATTTTTTTTTATTGGATTGAAAGTTAGAGTTTTTCTTATTAGTTTTTATTCATAAATATTGGAATAAAGGTTTGGTTATTTGTTAACTTTAATCCTTAATTGATACAATTTTCATTTTGTATTTTCTTTTAGAAATTTTAATAAGTTAGTCTAAATGACCCAAAGTTGTTGTATTCACTTTTTAAATATGTTAGCTTTGACTCTTGTTTGGTCCAATTTCAATTCGTGGGTTTTTTCGGAGTTTTAGGTGATTAGTTTGATTGATCCTCTAAAATAAAGTTTATGTTTTTAATTCCGATTTAGTTCAATTCTAATTTATTTTTTTCAGTCCAGATGTGTGTGTGTGTTTAGTTGATCACATGCTAGTTCTTAGTTTTTTTATTCTCAATTTAGGTGTTTCTTGAATCCTAGTTGTTAATTCTTGATGAATATCTTCATTAACTTATATGATCTAAGTTTTAATAGTTTATTGCTTTGGTAGTTCCTTGTCAAATTTACTTTTCAGAAGCCATTGGAAACTCATGAAGGTTGGCTCCTACTCTCACCATATTGGTTTGGCTAGTTGTTAAAAATTTTACTTTGAAATTTTGTCTTCCTCTGGGTTGCCTTTGTTTGATCATCGCATATTGTCGTTTGCAAATAATGTCTTTTCTTTTAAAAAGAAACCTTTTCTCAAAATGCTCCTCATTAAAGTGCATTTCAAAAACTCATTTAGAGTCCTTAGAATCAAAATCTCATTTTCTTAAATAATATGCAACCATGTCTCAATCGGTTCGCATTTTTCTCAGTTTTCAATAAAAGTTATGGTTTTGAGTACGACACGAATCCAAGCTTGTGGTCCCAAATAAATGGGATAATTCTAAGCTAGATTTGTGTATATCAATTGGGGAATTGGTGGAACCCCTACATAAGAAAATTTTTTAAAACTCTTTCTTGTTGTTAGTTTTCATTCAACCACTGACCTTTTAGCTTTAAAATTCGCTTTAGCAACTTCAGAGTATTTTTAAAAAGAAATCCAAAACTTTTCTGATTTTCCTCACTTCTTGAAATTGAATTTAAAATTGTGTTTAAGTTAGAAAGCAATTCTAGAATAGAAAATATAAATGAGTTTTTAGGAGAGCTCTATTGTCACCTAGTTCTGGACACCCAAAATATTTTTGTGAAGATAAATTAAATAACATGACTTTTTTAATTTGATTCGATATTTTTATTTAATTCTAGACTTCCTAAAATTGATCTTAGACATATAAAATATTAAAAAGTATACATTTTTAGGGAGATATGATTTAAAAATCGTACCTACTGTGCATGATGGAATCTGGACATCTGATTAGTTGAAGTGTTTTAAAAATATTTTTGACTACCCCCCGACCCTGGATTTATTTTTCCTGTGATATAAACACTTTGAACAATGTGTGTGATTTTTTTTTTTTTTACAATTTTATGTGATATCTTATTATTTTTTAAAAATTTGTTTAGGCATGCTACTTTTTTTTATCTAATCTGGACTTTGTGGAACTTTTGGATGTCTTTACTGCAATTTGTCATTCGAATGAGTGTTTGGCTTTTAGTATGTTGTTCTAGATGTGTAGGAGTTGTTTCCTGAAATTTTTTTGTAATTAAACTTTACTCTAAGACATTTTTTAGAAGTTGTTTTGTGATGCTCCCTTTTCTAATTGCATGCTAATGATCTTGTACTTTGTTTGAATTTGTTATTTATTTTTGGGTCATTCAACTTATCTTGGCTCAATTTTGGCTTTGGTACTATATATTAACATAAGAAATATGTTATATAATTTATACTTATCCTAACCACTCTAGCATTTTTGAAAGAATCTTATAAATTATGCATGATATCCAAGTAAGCTCTCTATCACTTACTTTACAGAATTTTATAAACATGCATGTTGTTGTGAGCCTTATCAATGTTTGATTCCATCCTTAGGTTCCTAGATGTTTGTTCGATTTGCTCTGATTTAATGCATGTCGTGTGCTATATTTTTGTGTTAACTTTAATATCTTATGATAGCGCTTGAGAGGCAGTCCAGGTACACATCCTAACCCTCCTTTACAATTGTGATTTGATTTCTTTTTTTGGCATGCCAGTTTTGAAATCACCTTAGCCTACCTAAGTACCTCCAATCAATTGATTAATTGTTACTTTTCCCTCAACTTAGTCATTAAAGACCTCTTTAAGGCTTAGAGGGGTGCTACCTCTTAGAGATACCTTCTCAATAGGTAACCTGATCCTCTAACCAAGACTCGGGTTTTTCAAGACTTGCTTTTCCTAAACCATGGAGTCACTTCTTTAGGGTTTTCTTTCTTGTTTTATTGTCCCTTTTAAAATAAAATAACATAAGTGGCAACTCCAATTTTTCCAAAACTAATTTTTCACTAAATAAAAATGAGTCTTGCCATTGAGTGGGGACGCACATGAAAAATGAGGGTTCACAGGGCATTCTGTTAAAAAAACATCATTCTTCCCATTATCTTCAACCTATATTTTTTCATGTTTGCCTGCAATTATACACATTTACTAAACACATCAGGAAATTCTAGAATTCAGGGATATTATTATGCATATGACATATCAGTTGTGAAGAAACCCAACTTACAATGTTAACTGTTCATGAAAACCCACCCATTGACAAGTATTCCATGAATTTCATCACAAATACACCACAATCATACCTATCACAAGTTGATGAGAAACTCTTTACCAATTCTAATGTCGAATTATTAAGTAACTATAATTTGAAAATAACATTGATGTGCATATGGAGGTGCCAAAATCTTATTCATTAGTCTAGCATGGGACATCAGCCACTACAAAATTGAGTGCCCTCAAATCAAAATCTGGCACATCCATTTTATATGCAATGAGACATAGGACAATATTTGACTAAAGCACAAAACATAAGGTTGTGTGTTTGGTGTAGTGTGAGTTGTAAAGGAAATAAATAAAGCATTCAATTTTCTAACATTTATTATAGTAGCATATTTAAGGTTATATGATACAATATTATGAATGAGTGTTGTCATTTGTTTCTTCTTCCTTCTCGAACGAGGCTCTAGTCGTTAGATTCTCCTATTAAGGAAATTGTATACTAGGAGACTCCAATGGTTCTTCACTAGAGTGGGTAAGAACACCTATCACCATAATGGGATCTCATTATGTATACAAATGAAATAATGAAAAAAGGTTTTACAATTATTTCATATTGTATTAATTAATGACTTTTCATTATCCGTCACCTTTTTTACATTCAAGTATGAGATATCCAAGTCAGACATTACATTTTCGAACCGGGTAATGATGTAACTTTAAATACATGGCTTAGGAATGGACAACCATCTGATACAAAACAAAAATTTACCATTTATGTTAGCTGTTTTTTCAATAAGTTTTTTCTATGCAACTTTTGCAACCATTATTATGTAAATAATAAGTCTAATATTTAATAATATATAAGGAACAATTTTCTTTGGGTTGGGTCCTCAAATTACATCATTTGGTTGTAGACATCCATCACCTAATGACATCATACCGACAAATTAGGAAGTTACTACAATAGTAACCTAATGATAGGAAATAATTAATTATCCCTCATAAAGATGGGAAAAGTTGCACCAAATTATCGAATGATATGCTACAAGCCATAAGAAACCTCCACTTTGAAGGTCTCCTCTCCATTCAATGCCATGAGTTGAGTCATAACCTCTGCTTGTGGTTGATCTAACATTTTAACGTTAGATTTAGGAGGTTGGACATAAGCCATGACAATTAAATCAAGATGACAACAATTATTATTTGGGACATACTTAGCCTGCCAACATGTGGTCAAATATTTCATGTAGGCTCCACCACATCTGAGCATCCATTTGGCAACATTTGGAGCTGCAAAGAACAACTCCCCTCCCTACCTGTAGCATAGGAGTTTCGGAGGGCCTTCACATTTTATGCTTATGCCACACTACTGCCGCCAACATCTAAGATTGATAGATGTTGAGATTTATGACACACAATACATGAAGACACTTTCCATAAAGACATCAATTGGGGGCAATTTGTGATGGATGAACTAATTGAGGGAATAAGATAGTTTCAGCAATCCAAAACACCATGGGTTCATGGATGCCTACTCTTCCTATAGGTCTTCTACTCAATTTCCTTTTATTTCCTCTTTTTTTTTTCTATTATCAAGAGCTAATTCATATGTTATAATATTCTATTACTTTATGCAATTGTTCTATCTTATGAAGATAAGAATCCTTTCTATTGAATTCTTGTAAATGGTGCCTTGTGCCTCTGCTTGGAATGATGAGGTTTAGTTCATTTAGACTCAGTTGAAATATGATTAATTAAATCAATTTTTTTATATACAAATGATTAAGGACTTAGCATAACAAGCATCACATCCAAAGCTAGAAAATAGCATTGTAAGTATGGCTTGGCAATGAATCTTATCATAGGGAGAAATTAATATAGAAAGACCTACCTATAACTACTTGTACATTATATATCTACTTATTGAGCAAATTTCTTTTTTGATTTTAAGACGTATCTTTATAGTTTTAAAATTGTTCTTACTCGCATATAGAGCTTAATGATAAAATTGAGTTCCTTGGTCTTTTCTAACTTCTTAATTGCTAAATTTATCATAGAGATATTACTTTGAAGATATTACATGACATTCTAATATGTGCATAGATTGCACTTAAGTCATTATATGATGTCCTGACTACTAATAATTAAATAATGTGATATTAGTACTTGTAAGAATTTATTATATGTTGCCTAGCATGCACATTTTTGCATTCAATGCATAACATGTTTATCATGCATGTAACACTCGTAGATAAGAATTTTTTGGTTCATGATTATATAACAATACCTTTATTAACACTTTTCAAAGGTTTTACATTGAATTCCCATTAGCTGCTACTAATTTCTATCCTCATACCCAAGTGAAAGGGATCATAAACATAAGCATAAGATCAAATTTTTAAAATAAAATTCAAATGGTGAAAAAAGAAAAAAATAACAAGAAATAAATAGTAGTAGATTTTCATATCAATATTCTTATTTAAACCATATACTAAAAGGACCTAAGGTTTAGGTTCCTTTGGTTATGTTATTCCATGTTTATAATTTATGATGCAAGCAAGTCATGTAAGGGATATAGGCAAGTCATATGGGGGATGTAGGCAAGTCATGTAAGACGCAAGCATAATGTTAGGGATGTAGGCCATTGATGTGGGGGATGTAAGTAAGTCATGTAAGGGATATAGGCAAGTCATATAAGGGATGTGGGGATACAGACAAGGAATGTTAAGTCCTACCATGTCGTGGGAGATTCAACCAAGATATGGGGGATGCAAGCAAGTCATGTAGGGGCTAGTATATGGTGGAGGATGTAAATATAAAGTAGGGGATTCAGCCATGTTGAGATGTTGGCATATTATGGGGGATTCAGACATAATATGGAGAATTTAAGCAAGTCGTGTGAGGGATTTAAGCAAGTTATGTGGAGGACGCAGGCACATTGTGGGGGATGGAGACATAATGTGGGGAATTTAAGAATGTTGTGGGAATGCAAGCATGTCATTGGGATGCATATTATGGGATATAGGTATGTGGTGGGGGAGTCTACATTGTTGTGGGAGATGCAGTACTAATATGTGGATTCTAGCAAGTTTTTGAGGATGCATGCATAGTGTAGGGGCTTCATGCATATTATGGGATGCAAGCAAGTCATATTAAAGGTTTCATGCATAGGGGTGTTATAGTGGATGTTGGCATAGGATAAGGGATTCCATCAGTTTGTGGGGGATTCTTTTATATAGTATAATTCACCATCTTGTTTCAACTTTCAAACCATAATACATATCATCAGTAATGGTTAAGTTGATTTTGGGGATTCTTGAGCACAATCCTTAGCAACATGAACACATACAATACAATTTTTTTATTCATATCCTCTATATTACACCTACATCTCCTACCTAACATTATATCATCAATGTGTGGAGTCCCCTTAGCATGTGACAATCACAATTACTCATTCTTAATATTTAAAAATCAATATGTATTTCCAATAATAATGCAACATAAATAAAGTTATCAAGTGTTACAAAATACACAAAAATACTATACTTTTAAGTGTTTACATCAAAAGATTATTGTTTTTTTGCTTTCTTTCTTTAATAACTACTATAAGGAGTCCTGATAGCAGGTTGTCTATCCCTTAGCTTTTTATTTCCACTATAGTTGATGCAACCAAAGCAGCACCCAAGGTTGACTTGTGTATCAGCTTCCTTTGGGTTGTCTCTTTGACTTTTCTTGTCATCTAAGCTTAAAAAACATGAGTATACATTACACTAGGAGGGTCGCCACCAATCTAAGCGATTCGTGCCCAACTGGCATATGTCTTGTTGATTGGTGTTCAATCAACTGGTGTACCTTGATTTCGGTCCTCAGACAAGAGTAATCAACAAAATTTTTAACCTATTTCACCATGTACTAGGATAGCCTCAGCTAGCATAGCATAGTGGCTCTAGGATCGTTCATTGGGATGGGTTTTCAAATTACAACTGATATTAATTCAAAGCTGAATTGGTGTTTTTTCATTTCAAGGTTAGCCTTAAAAAGAAAACATAAAGATGTTTGAAACGGTTGGTTTTAAAGTGAAATTGATAAAGTAACAAAAATTACTTACAAAGAAAAGTGTTTCTTGGAGTTTTTGGATCACTGGGCTCAGGTTCCTATTACAAAAAGAGAGTTTCGGTCACTTGAATCTTTTCCTCTCATTGGGGATTTAACATATAGTTATTTCCCGAACCGGTGTGGTACGAGTGCTTCCCTTTTATGGATTCAAACACTAATTCCCTGTCACTGAATCATCTTGCAATGGTTCATACCTCTCACCTAGTATTGGCCATTCAAGGTGATTCTTAACCTTGGATTATCCGTCAAAAGCTCACAAGAGATAACTAATGGATGTCTCCTTGGAGTCCAAAAGCTTACCAAGTGTTGGCTATTCTAGAAAATCCTACCTTTAAACCACCTCCTAAAGGCTCGCAAGAGATGAACTAATGTATCCCAATGGACGGAGACCACTTGCCTTACCAAGTGTTGGCCTAGGTGATTTTAAGGCATTTTAAGTTAACTAAAAACATAAAAACCATTAACGGGTCACACTTTCTCTTCATTAAAAGTTGAAACAATAAAACTTCCAATATTTGCATTTGGCACCTTACCCAGTTTCCTTCACTCCAAGAGACAAAAAGCCTAGCCACTCATTCTCTGAGGAAACATCCTCAGAACTTGTTTGGCTAGTGAGAAAAATACAATCAAAATGAGTAGGTAAGGCAGAGCAAAGCTCTGTGTATTACTTTCTTCAAAACTATACAAAAGTTGGTTCCTTCTTGGAGTTTTTGGATCACTGGGCTCAGGTTCCTATTACAAAAAGAGAGTTCTGGTCACTTGAATCTTTTCCTTGCATTGGGGATTTAACATATAGTTATTTCCCGAACCGGTGTGGTACAAGTGCTTCTTTTTTATGGATTCAAACACTAATTCCCTGTCACTGAATCATCTTGCAATGGTTCATACCTCTCACCTAGTATTGGCCATTCAAGGTGATTTTTAACCTTGGATTATCCGTCAAAGCTCGCAAGAGATAACTAATGGATGTCTCCTTGGAGTCCAAAAGCTTACCAAGTGTTGGCTACTCTAGAAAATCCTACCTTTAAACCACCTCCCAAAGGCTCGCAAGAGATAAACTAGTGTATCTCAATGGACAGAGACCACTTGCCTTACCAAGTGTTGGCCCAGGTGATTTTAAGGTGTTTCAAGTTAGCTAAAAACATAAAAACCATTAACGGGTCACACTTTCTCTTCATTAAAAGCTAAAACAACAAAACTTCCAATTTTTGCATTCGGCACCTTACCCAGTTTCCTTCACTCCAAGAGACAAAAATCCTAGCCACTCATTCTCTGAGGAAACATCCTCAGAGCTTGTTTGGCTAGTAAGAAAAATACAATCAAAAAGAGTAGGTAAGGCAGAGCAAAGCTCTATGTATTACTTTCTTCAAAACTATACAAAAGTTGGTCCTTGAGAAAAAACTCTCGAGATCCCTTTAAAAGAAAATTACAATTGATTATATAGAAAGGTTATTCACTCTTTCTTCTTACTTCCTAACTAAGGAATCCTATGATTGGTGGATTACAAGGAGAAAATAGGGATTTAAACAACAAATATCTGAAGCAAAAATCTAAAAGAGTCGGTCGCAAATATCTGGGAGCACATAGATGGATTTTTCAAGTTGGAACATGAATTGTGAAAATTTCGCAAGCTGAAAGTGTCCATTTCGCAAGAAAAGGTTGATTTCGCAAATTGAATTTTGTGATTTCGCAACTTGCGAAATTGTCTTTCAACTTGGAGTGGTTGTCTTCCAATGGCCATAAATTCTTCATTTTAGCTCCGATTTGCACACCGTTTAAAGCTTTGGACTCTTAACTTCCTGAGCTTCGAAACGACATATAGTATGCACATAATGGACTTCAAGAAGTGATTGAAATGTGTCCTACAGTTTCTGTCCTCTTGGATTTTTTCATGTTAGATTTCTCTCTCTGTTTTTCCTCCTTGCATTCTTGATTTGCTTTTGGAAAAGGACTAAAAAGCTCCAAAGCTTGGATTCTTCATGTAAATGAGCTTCCATTTGCTTTTCCATGGATTATACAGAACTCTCCCTCAACTTAGGTTGCTTTAGTGATAAAAAAGCTATCAAAAACACCAAACCTTAACACATTTTGATTAGAAACGATTGCAAGGGTCCTTAACATGTCAATTGAGTTAAAAGGTAATAACTAATACTCAAAAGTGTTTAAAAGAGTTAATTACAAACTATAAAATAGCACTTTTTTTTATTAGTAATCATTTCCCCCAACCGACATATTGCTAGTCCCTTAGCAATGAAGGAGAGAAAAAGAAAAATAAACAGTAATATAATTTACAACATCATGTTGATCACTTCAAAAAAATTTCAAGTGACATGATGATCACCCTCTCTAATAAAACATTAAAGAAATAAAACTCAGACTTAAACAAGAGTTATCAAATAACTTGTCTAATCACAATTCATGATGAGAAGGCATTATGCAAATTTAAGCTTCAAAATAATTTCCACTCCCAATGGGTCAATCCTAACTCTTCCATAAAAATCTATGTGTTACTTATTAGTTTCCGAATATAATATGCTGAACTAATCTCTCCCCCCAACCTAGTTCTTTTTCAACACTTAGCAAACTGACAACCTCCAATAGGCTAAGAACGCACCTCTTGGTTCACAATTTTTTTCATTGTAGGAGTACAAAGCTTAAAGGTATTCTTTTCTAAATTTTCCATGTAACGGGGGTCCATCGATGACTCCAAACCAATTAAGGTTTAGGGCATTAAGCTTTAAGGATTTTTCAACCATTAACTCCTCGGATTTTACCCCGGACTTTTGAGAATGAATTTGAATACCCAAACACCTACAGTATGTTAAACTCCACCTATTCACCCTTGTAACAAGCATTGAGGTCGGTGACTCCCAACCAATGAAGGCTTAGGGCACCAGGTTTTAATGATTTTCACTATGTACCCCTCAAACCTTGCTTGGGTTTCAAGGCAAGTAAAACATTTTTTTTTTTCTTTCTTTTTTTTTCATAGGCTCATTAGCCTTTTATAAGGTGTCCCAACACTATTAAATGAGGTCAAAAATACCAAGTCTAAATTTTCCTAAGTCAAGGGGGTGAAATAGTTTTTCATCTTATAATCGGAACCTAGTGTGCACAGTGTGTGAATAGCTTAAAGCGGAAGAAATAAGGTTGAATTAACTAGAAGTTTCAACAATTCATCAACTTTAATAAGCATAATACAAATTCTAAGTCAAGTAAAAAGACAAAAATTCAATTTCTCCCTTTTCATTTTGAAATTTTTTCCTTAATAACCATGGAGAGTAGAATAAAAACTTAAAAAAATTAAAAATTAAGCAAAAACAACTAAATTACTAAAATAACTTAGCATCAAAAGCAAAACTTCCTTCCTCATATCTCTTCCCCCCAACCAAGCTGAACATTGCCCTTAATGTGGCAAGAGTGATTAAAAATACAGGAAGGAAGTGGTGCACCTGAGTGACATGGAGTGAGTCGTCTAGGAGAAACCTCATGATTCAAAAACAACAAAAAATTATGAGTAGAGGAAATAAAATGCTATTATGCCAAGTATACTAAAAAATAATGGATATGTATTACTTTAAGAAGGTACAATATGAACTATGAACAAGTAATACATCCAATCCCAGTATATAAAACATAAAAAACATGGGATTACGAGTTCTACTATAATAAGTAAATACAAAAAGGTAGATACATGATCAGGTAGTGGTGGAAGGATCGTGTGGAGACGATGGCTCGGCTGTGGAAGTCTGAGTGCTCAGGATCGAAGTCTCGATCTCTCATGTAGTAGTCTCCTCATGGGGCACAATCTGCTCTGCTGGAGGAGTGTCCTAAGATGGATCTATAGGCCCTGATGGAGGAGGCATATCATGCTCAGGTGGCAATAAAATACCCAATTGCTATTGTATCTACCTAAGGATGGCAGTATGTTGGGTTTGGGTGGCAATAAGTTGATCCTGATGTGCATGTATGGCTACCATCTACTGGGCAAGGACGCTCTGAGTAGCGGTCAATGTCTGCAATGTATGACATAGGCCTCTGAACTCTGAACTGGATATGGTGATACTAGACTCAGATGGAGGAGGCGCGGATGTAGCTGGTACAACTGGTAAAGTCCCAGGAGTGGTAGGAGGAGTAGAAGATGTAGCCTCAGGCGTGAGCACTGTAGAAGGCACCGCAGGGGCAGGTGCTATGATCTCCGTAGGTATCTCAGCCTACTGTACCTATTGTGGTTGTTGTGGCTACTCGTCCTATGGTATCTTTGGATGCTCTGGCCTAGTTGGGGCTCCTGGATGTGCAACATAAGCCGTCATATTAGTCCATTTGTCGAGAGTGAATATCTCTTGGCAAATGCGTCTACGCTCAAGCTGAGGCTCAGAAGGATAGCCCAAATGCTCTAATATCTGACAGAGCAGCCTAAGGAAAAGTAGTGGAATGGCATCTGCTCTCTGTAGCTTCTTCTTGTGGACTTTCTCTTCAAAGTAAATAAGAGCGGTCATGATCAAATGATGAGGGCCAAAGTAAAAACCCTCTGATATCCTGAACAATGCCTCCAGTATAGCTCCCCTCCTCTGCACCATATGCTGAAGTGGAAATATGTTGGAGCGTAGAAACACATCCAAAAGAAACATGTTGGGTGAAAGCTCCTTCCTCAAAAGAAACGAGCGTGTGGATGTCCCCATGGACAATATACGGACCATATCGCTCTGAGAAATATGAGCCTACTCTTTGTAATTTGCTGGACTCACAGGCTCATATGGAATGTGCAGGGCCTCTGCAATGTGTCTGGCTCCTAAGATACCATGACGTCCATTAATAGTGAAATAGATGACAGTAGGATCCCGGACGTGATGTGTAGTCATAGACTGATAAAAGTCTAATGCTACTCGGGGATAGAAGAAATCTCTTGGAGTCATTAGGTGCTCCAAATGGTACCTCTGCAGTAGGTGGAATGAATCTCTGAGCTTCGGTTGGTGTTTGAAAGTCTCTCTATCAAAACATAGCTCAAAGTGGAATGGCCTAGCCCGACAATCCAAATTTCCCTCTATGGGTGCCTGAGTAACCATAGGTCGCCTGATAATCACTTCCAAAGTCATCCCAGAAGGAAATCTGAGACTTTGTAGTAAGCAGCTAAGGCTGTGGAGGCTTTGATGACTCTACTGGACCTGAGACTCTGGCTTTCATTGTAGGAGGGCGACTAACTGACTTCTTGGGGTGTGAAGAGCTTGCCCTTGGTGTAGTGGGTGGTCTCCTAGTCTGATATCTTCAATGAGGAGGACTAGGCGGCACTCTATCCTCGGAAGGTGGCATGGTGGGAGCCTATGGAGCCTCAGTCATGGAGTCTCGTACAGGTGAGGCTCTCGGTCTAATGTTGGTGGCTGATGGAGATGGGGTCTTGGCTCCTCTCATTTTGGCCATGGCTAAAGTGGAAAGGTTCCAAAGGGCACGTGGAGGTGCGCGGGGTGGTCTTCTTCAGACGCACATCCTTTGGACTTCCTTTGGAGAGGGTCCTCTAAGTGGTTCTTGAGTTTCGCAACTTGAAGAGGTTTTTCACAGGTTAAAAAAGTTGTGCAAAATAAAAATTTAGGAAATTAGAGGCTTAAATAGGTATTCAAATGACAGTTGACATTTTCGCAACTTGAAGGCCATTTCACAGCTTGATGGAGATTTCACAGCTTGATGGAGATTTCATAAGCAAATTCGCAACTACGAAATTGGGTTTTGAGGCTGCAAAATGGCACACGTGTGCTGGGAGGGTGGTTCATAGCTGCGAAAATTTTCACAACTTGGAGGCTGATCTTGCGAAATTTTGCTTTGGGGATTTCGCAACTCATTTCGCAGCTGCGAAATGGGCTTTGAAGGTTGCGAAATGGCACACCTGTGCCTGGAGGGTGGTTCACAACTGTGAAAATTTTCGCAACTTGGCTCTTCAGCTTGCAAAATTTTTTCACAAGATGACCTCATTTTCACAACTTGATTTTTTATCTTGTGAAATTTTTGCAAGTAAACAAAATTCCTCTGTTTTTCTCCTTCTTTTGTTCTCTGTGGCTTCCCTCCACTTCCTTTGAAATTCCTCCTAATTTTGATCATTCAAAAAGTCTAAGTTATGTCAAAATAAAATAAATCAAAGCTAAGATCAAAATTAAAACATTTAATAAAGCTTTTAAATTAACAAAATTAAAACAAAAACATGGACTTTGATTAGTCTTTAAAAAAGACTAAGTCATCTAACCCCTTTTTGGTTAGGATCGCTATGGCTCAAGGAGGCTGACTTCCTCCTTGTCTTGATTGAATGGCTCCATGAATGGTTTGAGACGGTGGCCATTGACCTTGAAAGGGCCTATCCACCTTGACTTTAGCTTTCCAGGAAAGATATGGAGACTAGAGTCATAGAGCAAGACTCTTTGTCCCTTTTGAAATTCTTTGTTGGAGATTAACTAATCATGCCACCTCTTCATCCTCTATTTTGCAACTTTTGAATTGTTGTAGGCATCATTTGTTAATTCCTCCATCTCATTAAGGTCTAAATACCTCTTCATCTCGGCTCTGGTCAAGTCCATGTTTACCTTCTTAATTGTCCACCAAGCCTTATATTCAACTTCCACAGGGAGATGGCACGCTTTACCATAGACTAGGCAATAAGGAGACATGCCAAGAATAGTCTTGTAAGCTGTTCTATATGCCCATAGTGAATCATGGAACTTAACAGACCAATCTCTTCTGCTCGTGTTCACCACCTTCATCAATATATTCTTGATTTCCCTGTTTGCTAACTCAACTTGCCCGGAAGTCTAAGGGTGATAAGGTGTAGCTACCTTATGCTTCACCCCATACTTGGCTAAAAGAGTTTCAAAAGGCTTGTTGCAAAAATGAGTACCCCCATCATTGATTATGGCCTTGGGCACCCCAAATCTTGAGAAGATGTTCTCTTTGAGAAACTTGAGAACAACTTTATGATCATTGTGTTTACATGGAATTGCCTCAACCCATTTAGAAACATAGTTTACCCCCACCAAAATGTAAGAGTTACCAAAAGACATTGGGAAAGGTCCCATGAAGTCAATGCCCCAAACATCAAAGAGATCAACTATTAAAATGGGGTTCATAGGCATTTGATTTCTTCGCGTCAACTTCCCAAGTCTTTGGCATCTATCACAGCTCTTACACATGGTGTGGGCATTTTTGAAAAGTGATGGCCAATTGAAACCTGATTGCAACACCTTCATGGCTGTTTTCTGAGAGGCAAAGTAGCCTCCACATGCACTTTCATGGCAATGACTGAGGATTCTTTGTTGCTCTTCTTCAGAGACACACTTCCTTATTATTTGATCTGCACAATACTTGAAAAGAAAAGGTTCTTCCCAATAGTAGGCATGAATCTTTGCAAAGAAGTGCTTCCTATCTTTTGTTTTCCACTCACTTGGAACTTCACCAGTAACTAGATAGTTAGCAATATGAGCATACCAAGGAGCATTTTCTAGCAACATGAGTGATTCCTCTGGAAAATCATCATTAATAGGTAAAACATGAGAATTATGTGCTATAGCCAACCTTGAAAGGTGGTCAGCTACCACATTCTCCACTCCTTTCTTATCTTTGATTTGGAAATTGAACTCTTGTAATAAGAGAATCCATCTAATCAACCTTACTTTTGCATCTTGCTTTGTCAATAAGTACTTCAAGGTTGAATGGTCAGTGAAAACCACAATGAAAGACCCTACTAGATCAGCATGAAATTTGTCTAAGGCAAACACTACAGCTAACAATTCTTTCTCTGTGGTTGTGTAGTTTTTTTGCTCTTCGTTCAATGTTTTGCTTGCATATTAGATCACATAGGGCTTTCCATCTTCTCTTTGACCAAGAATAGCTCCTATAGCAAAGTCACTGGCATCACGCATCACTTCAAAAGGTAGTTGCCAGTTAGGAGCCTTCACTATTAGAGCGGTTGTCAAGAATTGATTCAGTTGCTCAAAACTCCTTTGACATCTCTCATCCCATACAAACTTAGCATCCTTACCCAATAGTTCACAAAAAGGCTTTGAAAGTTTAGAGAAATCTTTTATAAACCTCCTGTATAAGCCTACATGGCCAAGGAATTGCCTTACTCCTTTTACAGTTGTTGGGGGTGGCAATTTGATAATAAGTTCCACCTTTGCTTTATCAACTTCAATGTCTTTCTTTGAGATGATGTGGCCAAGGACAATTCCTTGTTGTACCATAAAATGGCATTTCTCCCAATTAAGCACCAAGTCTTTTTCAATGCATCTGTTCAGAATCGCTTCTAAGTTAACTAAACATTCCTCAAATGTACTTCCATATATGGTGATGTCATCCATAAAAACCTCCATAATTCGCTCCACCATATCACTGAAAATACTTAACATACATTATTGGAATGTTGTATGTGCATTGCATAAACCAAAAGACATTCTTCTATCTATAGGCATATGTTCCAAATGGACATGTGAAAGTGGTCTTCTCCTGGTCTTCAACATCGATTTCTATTTGAAAATACCCGGAGTAGCCGTCCAAGAAACAATAGAAATGATGGCCTGAGACTCTCTCCAACACTTGATCAATAAATGGCAATGGAAAATGATCCTTCCTTGTCACAGCATTCAATTTTCTGTAATCAATACACACCTCCAACCTGAAGTAAGGCGTGTAGAAATTTCTTCTCCCTTTTCATTTTGCACCATTGTGATCCCTGACTTCTTTGGTACTACTTGAGTAGGACTCACCCATGGGCTATCTGATATGGGGTAGATAATACCTGCTTGAAGTAGCTTAAGAACCTTAGCTCGCACCACCTCTTGCATATGAGGATTCAATCTTCTTTGAGGTTGACAAATTGACTTAGCTTCTTCTTCCATGTATATATGATGTGTACATACCAAAGGACTGATGTCTTTCAAGTTAGATATTTGCCATTCTATTGTTTTCTTACATCTCTTGAGAACTTCAAGTAAACACACCTCCTAAGGAGTAGTAAGAGATGAAGATATAGCAACAGGGCACTTTTTATTCTCTTCTAGGTATATATACTTCAACTCCGTGGGCAGAGGCTTCAGATTAAGCTTTGGGGGCTCCTCTTTAGCAACTTCTTGTGCCTCCTCTTTATTGAACAAAGGTAGAATTTCTTCTATCCTCCTCCAACCTTGTAAAGTAGCAAACAAATCTGAGGGTTTAGGCGACCCTTCTTTAAGGTCCCCAAGACTTTCATTCAACTTCTCTTGCATTTTCTGATTACAATGCTCCTCCACTAGAGTGTCAATGATGCACACCTCTTCTAAACCTTCATCTTCTTCCAGAGTGATTGGTTTTTTGGACATATAGAAGATATTGAGCTCCAATGTCATGTTGTCAAACGTGAGTTGCATGAGTCCATTCCTACAATTTATGATTGCGTTTGAAGTAGCTAGGAATGGCCTTCCAAGTATGATAGGAACATAATTAGCTTCCTTGACAATTGGATCTGTGTCAAGAACAACAAAGTCTACTGGATAGTAGAAATTGTCAACTTGAACTAAGACATCTTTAATTATCCCTCTTGGAATTTTCACTGATCTATCTACTAGAGATAGAGTGATTGATGTTGGCTTCCATTCACCAAGTCCCAATTGCTTGTAGATAGAGTATGATAGCAAATTCACACTTGCTCCCAAGTCTAACAAAGCTTTCTCCACTACAGTTCCTCCAATCATGACTAAGATGGTAAGGCAACCTGGATATTTGTACTTCAATGGAGACTTGCACTGTATGATAGCACTTACTTGTTCAGTCAAGAAGGTTTTCTTATTCACATTCAACCCTCTTTTGATAGTACACAAGTCCTTTAGGAATTTTGCATAAGTTGGCACTTGTTTAATCATATCTAGCAATGGGATGTTGACCTTCACCTATCTCAATACTTCTAGAATTTCTTATGCATTTCAAATTCCCTTTTTCCCATGCAAAGTTTACGGAAAAGGTGGAGGTATGTGTTTCTTCATCACATCTCCCTTGATAACTACTTTCTCCGGATTTTCATTTACTGTTGAATCATGGTCCTCTTTCCTTTTACTGCTATATTTCTTTTTTCCTTTGATTTCCTCCCTCTTCTCTGTCTCTTCTTCTTCTTCTTTCTCTTTTTCAACATGTGGCTTGGGTGTTGGAAGCTCAACCTTTTTACCACTCCTTAGAGTGATCAAGGCTTTGACGTCTCTCACCTGTGAAGACTCTCCCTCATGAGCTTCCACTTCATGGATACCCTTAGGGTTTTGGTGAGGTTGAGAAGGAAATTCCCCCTTCTCTTGTACTGTGTTAAGGTTTGTGAGCCTTGAGATTGAGTATTGGAGATTATCTATCTTCTGAGATAAATCATTTTGCATTCCATCCATCCTTTTATTCAATGTATTCTCTACATTGTCAATTATTTGACTGAGTTGAGCATTGATGGATTTCTGATCTCTAACAAAATCTCCCATGACCTTGCTTAGATTCACTATTGCTTGCTCAAGATTTGAAGCTTGTTGAGATGCTTGGCCTGGCTGTGTATACTGAGGTGCTCTTGGCTTCCAGGAGAAATTTGGATGGTTCCTCCAATATGAGTTGTAGGTATTACCATATGAAGCATTGTTGTTGGGCTTGAATTGTCCAATGACATTTTCTTGATCTCCAAACATTTTCCTAACAGTTGTAATTGTAGGACACTTCTCCACCAAGTGCTCATAAGATTGATAAATAAGACATGGCATGACTTGCACTGGTGTTTCAGCAACGGCTTGCACTTCACGTATCTTTTTCAGTTCTAACTCCTTCAATCTTCTTGTCATAGCTACAACTTTTGCTTTCATGTCAATATCTTCATTGAAGGTATACGTCCCAGCCTTAGCATTAAAGGCATTTGGTTGAGACTTCGTCTTCCCCACTTCTCTTTTGTTCTGTTCATCCCATCCCCTTGAGACTTCCGCAACATAATTCAAGAAATCCATGGCTTCCTCCGGATTCTTACTCATGAAATCTCCTCTACACAGTCTCGAGGAGTTGCTTCGTTGAGGAAGACATTCCGTCATAAAAGTAACTCACCAATAGCCATGTATCAAAACCATGGTGAGGACAAGCATTGATGGCTTCCATGTATCTCTCTCAACACTCATAGAATTTCTCATTCTCTTTAGCTGAGAAGTTTGGAAATTTGCATTTTCAAGCCATTTATCCTATGAGTAGGGAAAAATTTCTTGAGAAATTCAGCTTGCAAATCAGTCCAAGTTTGAATACTCCTTGGCCTTAAAGAATTAAGCCAAATCTTGGCCTTATCCTTCAAAGTAAAAGGAAATAGCTTTAGCCTCATCAAGTCGATTGAAGCTCCTCCCTCTTGGAATGTATTACAAACATCTTCAAATTCCTTGATATGTGCATAGGTATTCTCACTTTCCATCCCATGGAAAGTAGGTAAAAGCGGAACAATATGCAGTCTAATTACTAGCTGCTCTGTAGGAGACACTATACATGATGGTGCACTCATACGAGGTGGATGCATGCGGTCCCTCATTGATCTGAATGCATTGGGATTGTCCTGGTAACCATGGCGACTATGCTAATCTTCAAGAGTCGTTTCCATGATGTTCAAGCACAATTTCAACTCCGTTTTATGAGGTGTTTCAATTTTCACAAGTCTTCCTCCACTGT
The DNA here is from genome assembly GCF_004353265.1 of Vitis riparia. Taxonomy (NCBI): domain Eukaryota; kingdom Viridiplantae; phylum Streptophyta; class Magnoliopsida; order Vitales; family Vitaceae; genus Vitis; species Vitis riparia. The sequence continues at coordinate 283,654 of NW_023269672.1, read as the reverse complement.
CTCGTATCCAATATGGCATACACAACTAGTAACAACTGTAACAAAAACAAAGAAACCAAAGAAAACAAAATAAAACAAAACTACAAAAAGATTAAGATTAACTAAAACTAAATTAAAAGATATGCTAAAATATGAACAAGGAAAAAGAAACAATTGTAAAGAGTTAGTAAAATGAAAGAAAAATCACCAAACTTGTGATGAAGATCACAAATTCTCTGAAAAGATGATATCACTGTAAATTTGGCACCATCCCCGGCAACGGCGCCATTTAATTTTTGCCCAGCTGGTATATGTCCTATTGATTGGTGTTCAATCAACTGGTGTACCTTGATTTCGGTCCTCAAACGGGAGTAATCAACACAATTTTTAACCTATTTCACCATATACTAGGATAGCCTTAGCTAGCATAGCATAATGGCTTTAGGATCGTTCACTGGGATGGGTTTTCAAATTACAACTGATATTAATTCAAAGCTGAATTGGTGCTTTTTCATTTCAAGGTTAGCCTTAAAAAGAAAACATAAAGATGTTTGAAAATGTTGGTTTTAAAGTGAAACTGATAAAGTAGCGAAAATTACTTACAAAGAAAAGTGTTTCTTAGAGTTTTTGGATCACTAGGCTCAGGTTCCTATTACAAAAAGAGAGTTTCGGTCACTTGAATCTTTTCCTCTCATTGGGGATTTAACATATAGTTATTTCCCGAACCGGTGTGGTACGAGTGCTTCCCTTTTATGGATTCAAACACTAATTCCCTGTCACTGAATCATCTTGCAATGGTTCATACCTCTCACCTAGTATTGGCCATTCAAGGTGATTCTTAACCTTGGATTATCCGTCAAAAGCTCGTAAGAGATAACTAATGGATGTCTCCTTGGAGTCCAAAAGCTTACCAAGTGTTGGCTATTCTAGAAAATCCTACCTTTAAACTACCTCCCAAAGGCTTGCAAGAGATAAACTAGTGTATCTCAATGGACAGAGACCACTTGCCTTACCAAGTGTTAGCCCAAGTGATTTTAAGGCGTTTCAAGTTAGCTAAAAACATAAAACCATTAACGGGTCACACTTTATCTTCATTAAAAGCTAAAACAACAAAACTTCCAATTTTTGCATTCGGCACCTTACCCAGCTTCCTTCACTCCAAGAGATAAAAATCCTAGCCACTCATTCTCTGAGGAAACATCCTCAGAGCTTGTTTGGCTAGTAAGAAAAATACAATCAAAATGAGTAGGTAAGGCAGAGCAAAGCTCTATGTATTACTTTCTTCAAAACTATACAAAAGTTGGTCCCTAAGAAAAAACTCCCGAGATCCCTTTAAAAGAAAATTACAATTGATTATATAGAAAGGTTATTCACCATTTCTTCTTACTTCCTAACTAAGGAATCCTATGATTGGTGGATTACAATGAGAAAATAGGGATTTAAACAACAAATATATGAAAAAAAAATTTAAAAGAGTCGGTCGCAAATATCTGGGAGCACACAGATGGATTTCGCAAGTTGGAACGTGACTTGCAAATATTTCGCAAGCTGAAAGTGTCCATTTCGCAAGGAAAGGTTGATTTCTCAAGTTGAATTTTGTGATTTCACAAGTTGAATTTTGTGATTTCGAAGCTCGCGAAATTGTCTTTCAACTTTGTGCAGTTGTCTTCAAATGACCATAACTTCTTCATTTCAGCTCTGATTTGCACACCGTTTGAAGCATTGGACTCCTGACTTCCCAAGCTTCGAAAAAAAATATAGTATGTACATAATGGAATTCAAAAAGTGATCAAAATGTGTCCTACAGTTGCTGTCCTCTTGGATTTCTTCATGTTAGATTCCTCTCTCTGTTTTTCCTCCTTGCATACTTGATTTGCTTTTGGAAAGGGACTAAAAAGATCCAAAGCTTGGATTCTTCATGTAAATGAGCTTCCATTTGCTTTGCCATGGATTATACAGAACTCTCCCTCAACTTAGGTTGCTTTAGTGATCAAAAAGCTATCAAAAACACCAAAACTTAACACATTTTGATTAAAAACAATTGCAAGGGTCCTTAACATGTCAATTGAGTTAAAAGGTAATAAGTACTACTCAAAAATATTTAAAGAGTTAATTATAAACTATCAAATATCACTTTTTTGAGTAGTAATCACTAAGCATCTACTGCACTTAGGCTACGTATCTCAGTTTGTGTTGCACTAAGAATTGTGCCAATGATCTTAATTTGTGTTGTAGTAGGAGAGTCGCAACCTTGTTAAGCTGGTGATGGTACTAGTCCTAAAGAGCTACTACTTTGTTGAGCTAGTGCTGATGCTAATGTTGGTCTAGCTTCTAATGTTGGTCCTTGTACTAGTTCGGTCCTAGTGTTGGTGTTAGTGTTGACTTTTTCTTGCCAAAAGTCGAGCATGCACTTTAGGGCTGTAAAAATTAATGATGATGCAGTTATCCATGCCATCATCATTGTTGTTCCCCCTCTCTTTGGACTTCTCTTCTATGACAGCCTCAAGCTATTTAATTTTTTTGTAGAGCCATAGGTTTTTAGCTTGTTGCTCCTCATAGTTTGCTCTCTAATCAACACTTATCACTTCATCCCTCAATGAAAGGAGATGCTTCTGTTTAAGCTCTAGAAACATTCTTCTACGAATGTTTTCTATATTTGTTTGCCACAAAAAGTAGTTCAAGTCATTTGTAGGTGCACATATATAAATCAATCATATGATAATATATAAAGTAACACATAAAATATATTTTTACCTTGATGAATGGAGAAATCATATCTCCCACTACAAGTGCTACCATGTAGATGCACACATAGATATCGTAATCAAAGTTATAGGACAAGTGTAGTTTGGTTAGTAAATTCAACTACTTCTAAAATTCAAAAAACATGTAAAATAAGTTAGAAGACTTACCTATTTTTTTGTAATGGTATGTTTGCCATTTTCTCCATTGGTAGCTTTTTTTTCTTAAAAAAACGCATGTTAATGTTCTTATTAGTCCATTTTTCCTGTGAATTTTTTTTTTCAAAATTAGTTTATGCCAAAACAAAAAACCATTCATATATGGGGAATAGAGTGCATACTATGGAGACAAGAGGGAGGTGGGTTTCAGATATGGGGGACATAGTGCACACAGTGGGAGATTACGAATATAATTAATAGGATGCATAATGTAGGGTTGAAAGATTTAAAAGAAATGGAAAGTTGTGTTTGTAGCCAGCTAATTGAAAGTAATATGATATTCAAACCCCAATCAGCTGGAATATGAGATTTGACTATCAAAGAGGAAAACATTATCATTTTTGTGCACTCTTTGTTGACTCCATTTTATGTTCCTAGATTGCCCCTCCATGCCTCGATGCCAGCTGCAACCCTGTCTCCATATCAACAGCAAGCCCTCCATGTCACATGAGAGACTAAAAATTTTTAAAATAGAAAAATCTGACTTTGAAACCTATGAAAAATCACCCAACCCGACATGTTTGAGAGAAAAAACCATTAATCCAAAACTCCAACCTGCTTGTTTCTCTCTTGTCCACATAAAAGTGCAACGAAATGGAGCATTCCATCCTAAGAACATCCAGTTAAAAAATGGTTTCAAGAGGCGCATCTGTGATTGTGAATTTACTACAACAACGCGTACCCGAACGAAAAGTTAAAATCCAAAATATTAGCTTCATTAACAAGATATCTCTTCCTATCATTGAGTCACATTTTGCCCTAACCCCAAACCGAAATCTGAAGCTAGATAATTTTTATTTATTGTTCTTTAGTTCATTTGTTTGAAATGGAGCACATCAATGATTTTAGAGTTGTTGGTGGACTTGAACTTTTGTGTTGGGTTGTGGAAACCATATTATTCCCAAATAACCAAATGACCTACAAGTTGCATTAAATCCAAATAGAACTTATAGCATATCTAGTTGCAAGTCGCATTGTTATTTTAAGGACAGTACCTTAGATACTACCTTAACAGCCCTTAGGTACCACCTTAGTGTCACTTAGATACTACCTTAATGGAGCTTGGGTACTACCAATCAAAATCCTTGGAACCTCAATTGTGGACATTACTTACTTCATTTGTGACCCTTAGAGCATGTCATTATGTGATTATTTAATGTGGTCAAATGGTTCACCTTTCTTATTTTGGGGAATGTACCTTAAGTACTACCTTAATATCCCTTAGGTACCACCTTAATGTACCTTAGGTGCTACCTTAATGAAGATTAGGTACTACCTTAGTTAAACTTGGGTGGTACCTATCCGAAGCCTCGGAACTTCAATTGTGGACATTACTTACTTCATTTGTGACCCTTAGAGCATCCCATAATGTGATTAACTAGTGTGTTCAATTGGTTTACCTTTTTTATTTTGGGGATTGTACTTTAGGTACTACCTTAATAGCCCTTAGGTAGCACCTTAATAGAGCTTAGGTACTACCTTAGTTAAACTAGGGTACTACCTGTCCGAAGCCTCGGAACTTCAATTGTGGACATTACTTACTTCATTTGTGACCCTTAGAGTATGCCATTATGTGATTATTTAGTGTGCTCAATTGGTTCACCTTTATTATTTTGGGGATTGTACCTTAAGTATTACCTTTATAGCCCTTAGGTACCACCTTAATCTACCTTAGGTACTACCTTAACGGAGGTTAAGTACTACCTTAGTTAAACTTGGAACTACCTATCCGAAGCCTGGAACTTCAATTGTGGACATTACTTACTTCATTTGTGACTCTTAAAGCATGTCATTATGTTATTATTTAATGTGCTCAATTGGTTCACCTTTCTTATTTTGGGGACTGTACCTTAAATACTATCTTAATAGCCCTTAGGTACCACCTTAATCTACCTTAGGTACTATCTTAATGGAGCTTAGGTACTACTTTAGTTAAACTTGGATACTACTTGTTCAAAGCCTTGGAACCTCAATTGTGGACATTACTTTCTTCATTTGTGACCCATAGAGCATGCCATTATGTGATTATTTAGTGTGCTCAATTGATTCACCTTTCTTATTTTTGAGATTGTACCTTAGGTATTACCTTAATAGTCCTTAGGTACTACCGTAATCTACCTTAGGTACTACCTTAACAGAGCTTAGGTACTACCTCAATTAAACTTGAGTATTACATGTTCGAATCATTGGAACTTCAATTATGGAAATTACTTACTTCATTTATGACCCTTAGAGCATCCCATTAAGTGATTAATTAGTGTGCTCAATTGGTTCACCCTTATTATTTTGGGGACTGTACCTTAGGTACTACCTTAATAGCCCTTAGGTACCACCTTAATCTACCTTAGGTACTACTTTAATGGAGCTTAGGTAATACCTTAGTTAAACTTGGGTACAACCTGTTCGAACCTCAGAACATCAATTATGGACATTACTTACTTCATTTGTAACCCTTAGAGCATCCCATTATATGATTATTTAGTATGTTCAATTGGTTTACCTTTCTTATTTTGGGGAATGTACCTTAGGTACTATCTTAATAGCCCTTAGGTACCATCATAATCTACCTTAGGTACTACATTAATAGAGCTTAGGTACTATCTTAGTTAAACTTGGGTACTACCTATCCAAAGCGTCGGAACTTCAATTTTGGACATTACTTACTTCATTTGTGACCCTTAGAGCATGTCATTATATGATTATTTAGTGTGCTCAATTGGTTTACCTTTGTTATTTTGGGAATTGTACTTAGGTACTACCTTAATAGCCCTTAGGTACCACCTTAATCTACCTTAGTTATTACCTTAATGGAGCTTAGGTAATACCTTAGTTAAACTTGGGTGCTACTTGTCTGAAGCCTCGGAACTTCAATTGTGGACATTACTTACTTTATTTGTGATGCTTAGAGCATGCCATTATGTGATTATTTAGTGTGGTCAAATGATCCACCTTTCTTATTTTGGGGACTGTACCTTAAGCACTACCTTAATAGTCCTTAGATACCACCTTAATCTACCTTAGGTACTACCTTAGTTAAACTTGGGTACTACCTATCCTAAGCCTCAAAACTTCAATTGTGGACATTACTTACTTCATTTGTGACCCTTAGACCATCTCATTATGTGATTATTTAGTGTGGTGAAATGATTCACCTTTCTTATTTTAAGGAATATACCTTAGGTACTACCTTAATAGTCCTTAGGCACCACCTTAATGTCATGGACTTAGTCTTTTACTAAGCTCGTGCGGCACTTAGACAAGTCAAACCCTTGATCTTGCTAAGTCAACCTTAGTTCCAATGCTTAGCTTGCTAGGCTAAGATGCACCTAACTTAGAAGCTTTAGAGGGAGTAGTAGGCAACTCATAAAGAATGGAAGCTTCATTGCTCCAAGGAAGCCTTACAAGTTCTTTGGAACTCACTTCTTGGTTAAGAAGTGATTTAGGTGGTTTATGGGTGGTGTCTTGGCCAAATGAGGCCTCTACCTATTTATAAGCACCTTATGAAGTCTCTAGAACCTTGGAGGGTTCCTTACAAATCAAGAATAATCTAGAAGCTCCTACACTGGTCTATGTACAAGGGTATGTACAAGATGACGTTGAAAGATTCAAGAACACCCCACATTATTCCAATGCTCTCCTAGCCAAGTGTAGAGATGTATGGACATCTCTAGCCCTCTCTAGAAGCTTTCATACTCTTCCATTTTGTAGCTAAGTGTAAATGTCTCAGGGGTCTCTAGAAGCTTCCCACCTCCTATATAAGCCCATGGGGAGGGTCATTTGAAGCATCTTATGACATTAAGCTACCTTAGGTACTACCTTAACGAAGCTTAGGTACTACCTTAGTTAAACTTGGGTACTACTTGTCCGAAGCCTTGGAACTTCAATTGTGGACATTACTTACTTTATTTGTGACCCTTAGAGCATCTCATTATGTGATTAATTAGTGTACTCAATTGGTTCACCTTTATTATTTTGGGGACTGTACCTTAGGTACTACCTTAATAGCCCTTAAGTACCACCTTAATCTACCTTAGGTACTATCTTAGTTAAACTTGGGTACTACTTGTCCGAAGCCTTGGAACTTCAATTGTGGACATTAATTACTTCATTTGTGACTCTTAGAGCATGCCATTATATGCTTATTTAGTGTGCTTAATTGCTTCACCTTTTTTATTTTGGGGACTGTACCATTAAGTACTACCTTAATAGCCCTTAGATACTAGCTTAGTTAAACTTGGGTACTACTTATGTGAAGCCTCAAAACTTGATTTCCAAGCTTGACTTGTTATATTTTGGATTTTTTAATTAATCATCACATTTATTATCCTAAAACGTGGTATACATATGTGAATTATATACGTTTTATACTATCTTTTGCAATAGTCATTACTTGATTGATTATAAAAAATTAACCAACAACAATTATGTCATTAGATGATGAACATGTAAAAAAACATACTATGCAGTGTTTGTGGGTCGCAAACATGGAGTGTATGATTCTTAGGTTGAATGTCAAAAGAATGTGCTCCTTTATAAGACGAGTGTTTACAAAGCATATACTTCTAGAGATTAAGTTGTCCAAGCTTAAGTGTTCTATGAACCAAGATGGAAGAGAAGTGATGAATATTCATCAACTAGCAAACCAAAGTCCGAACATGCAGCTGTTGATGACCATTCCTTACCAAATATTTCATATACATATGTAATCAGTTCCTTTGTTGGCTTCTTGTAGCATTTGTTACTTATTGTAATATCTAGTTTAACATAGGTTGTGGAAATGTGTTATGAATATCAATGTCTAGTAACATGGTTTTCGTAGTGTTCATAGGTATTATGTGACTATTATTATCAACTTTGTTACACTTAAAATGATGAGTCAAATGTTTGGAGCATAAGACAACTTGTTTGTTAACGCTCACAACTATGGAATTGAATATCCTAAATGACTAATGTCATTCTTCATCCATCACAACTTTGAAGTGTTTTGAAGGAAGTTTCAGTTGACTATATGTATGGACTAACATGTTATGTACAACTACTAACTGTACACACACTCATAATTATTATTTTGTTTTTGTATTACCTGTCTCAGTGAATTATAATGTTGTTGGATAGCTTGGACATCAAACTGAATTTTTTATGTTTAACCTTATCATGAGTCTTCTCATGCAGGTAGTATTGACAATTATAAATTGTTATGTCTCGTTGTGAATTATTAACCATATAGAACAAGTCTTCAGCTACTTCCATTCACTTAGGCGCATGCTACTCACTGCACATAATTAATGTTGAAAAAACTACACACTATTTTAAATAATATCCTATGCAAGAAGGTCTTGTTTTAATTGCATTTATGTCATGTTGAAAGTATCCATAAAGTGTTGTCCACTCTACAAAAACACAGCACCCAAGGGCTGTGAATTATTTTGACACTTATTATTGAGAAAACTACTCACTATTTATGTCAGGTATCATTGTAGGAATTTATTCTGTCTTGGAATTCTACAGTATTTGTACATAAAGTGGTGACCCGCAACCAAATTACTATAACACAGTCATGTGCAACAATTTATTGAAAATACTCATCACATTTTCGTTGCAATCTTCATTGTAGGAAGTTATTATGTTTACAAAGATTGAGCTATGAAGACTACATAAAGTAGGCACCCTTAACCATTTGAATACTAAATATTACAACAAGGCCTCTTCATTTGCAAGAAGAATATGCATTCCAAGTTTGTGATTTTCAATGACCTTAATCACCATCAATATTATCATCATGTATTTCAGTATTTGATTTGTACTCTGGTGCTCTGAGTAATTCAACAACTTTAATTAGGTTCACATTTTGTCCACATTTTCTTGCAATATGAAACAACTCTTTCAACATGAAATATCTATTTCTTCAAATAGCCATTCTATTGTTCTCTTCCTGAATGCAGTTTAATGTCTTACATAATTGAATCGTTCCATTCATATCAATCATTTTTGCATAACAACATGGTACAGGTGCACCAAGGACTTGAAAATCCTCAACAAGCATTTCTACTTCATTAACTTGATACTCCCATTCTCTTATCATTGTTTCCAACCTGTGGTCATTGTAACAATTACACAGCATCATTGCATAGTAGAATTCGTCTTCCAAAGCCAAATAACGCCTTGTACAATTAAAAACATCTCTTGGACTTCAATATTTACCAAATGACTATTACGAGTTTCAATACATGGCTATCGCTTGTCCCATATGTACAATTGTTGATGAATGATATATATAGCCACCTGTATAAAATCACTTCACATAATTTACTTGTTGGCACATTGCAATTTCAATTGAAGTGACAACACATTTAGGCTCATTTAATTGTGGTCTCATGTATGCTACCCCTCCACTTGACCTTTTATAATATGTATGGTAAAAAAGGTTTTCTTACACTTTGGAATTTACCAACCTTTATTCACAACAACTTCCACTTGATTTGACAATTCCTTATGATAGGTGAATTCATAACTCACCATGTACATGACGTACTCCATTTTTGCGTTGTCTGAATTGATAGGTCACATCACCATAACTTGTACGCATTATAAGCCATGAATGGAGGTTTCACTATTAGGTTATGCGTAATGCACATGTATTGTATAGTTCAATATCTATTGTTTTATAATGTATTCAACCCCTTAGAGTTGCAATTACTCTGCCATTTGACAATAAATTTCATAATTTATAAATTAATACAATGCATGCCCCTTTTAGCCGAGTTGATGGTTAAAGACCATGAGAGACCCAATTCAACAAGGAATTCAAGCTCATCGATGCGATAACCAACATTAGTTATTACCTGGTCCATATAGTTACAGTGACTTATAGACCTCAAATAGAAAAGAGTATTATGCAACAGTGCGTAATGAATGGGTTCAACGGGTGAATAAGTCAAACATACTCATCAAAGAGTTGTGTGCACTGCATGCTCCATTTCCATGTCATCATTCCTTCTAAATGTCATGAAATAACCTCCTTGAGTACATTGCAACACTTTTACAAATACGAAAGGAAAACAATAGAATGGTAATTCGCAAAGCAAAGTTTTTCTTATTATGTATTGCCCAAGAAAATGTAAATGATAATGGTAGAGAGTTATCCTCCATGGAGCGCAATGCATTATTACAAAATCCTAATTATGCCTCTGATTATTCTATGTCGGATGAGGATTAAGAGTAGACCTTTGAAACTCATTATGTCGTCATATGTTTTGTATGCCATTTGAAACTCAACCTAGGTTTATATTTCATTACAAATGTTTATTGTTAGCAGCCTTATGTGGAGTACATCTATTTGTATTTTGTTTTGTTTGGTTTTTGTTACTTTTCTTCTCCAATCTCAAGCATTCTCAATAACTAATTATGGTAGTGATTCTATACATCCACGGCATACTACAAGTGTAGTTGATGTTTTGGCTTTTGTGATCTCTTAAACAAACCAAAAACATCCCTTTTGTGGACTTCTAATTGTCTTTTATGGATTGAATATAAACCATTATTAGGGGCATAAATTGTTGGGTTTTAATGTGGTAGAGCCTCATACCAAAGGACTTTTGCAATAAGTTGTTGCTTTATCCATTTTCACCACAATCTTTGTCTTCCAAATTGTGGTTTTTCTATTTATAACTTGTGAAGTAAACAATACTACTATTGCATTCAATTTTTGTTTAGTATTGAGTGTTTAATACTTGTTCAATAAAATAATTTGTATTTGGATTATGCTTGATTCTTACTATGAAACACAAGGCAATGGCTTCATTTGAATCCCATGAATTACCCACCATATGTAAAATGGTGCATGGATGGAGAAAAAAACCTATATGTATAATCTATTGCAAGTTCAGTATGAATTTTTCACCATATGTAAAACAATTTGCACCAAATACAAGAAAAAAAACAACATTAGGTAATGAATACAAGTCTATACTATATGCACATGAGAAATAAATGAGAAAGGCTACAATACTCATTGAAGCATATTAATTCATACCAATGACACAATCAAAGGTGTGCAAAGTTTGTCTTCATTCTCCTCTGAATCCCCATGAAAAGAAGTTGAAGGCTCTCCAAACTCCCAGTCTCATGCTTGACAGGAGAGCTAAAGAAGCAACACCATTTGTCTTAAGTAACATCATCTCCCAGTCCCATGATGAAAATATGAACTCAATATTTTTCAAAAATGTTATTGATATGAAAATACAACATTTCTCAAGCTGTACAAACTAGTAATTGTAGTCACTTTGTATATATGAGATGTTATCCCTAGGAAAAGAAGCAAAATTTGCAGTTTAGGTAGTGTAGATAGCATATATAGAGGTTTCAAACAGCAATTCCAAGCAAAACACACGTATAAAAGAAGGGTTATGTAGCAAAATTATCTACAGATGATGTGAGTTTGGTTTTTTTTAGGAATGACCATGAATCACAGTCCTCAAATAAATGAATAAGTGCAAAAAATAGAAAGTCACCAACGTTAACCGCGTTGACTAAGAGGTCGACCGGTTGGCTACCGATCGACCGGTTCGTTGGGTTGAGAATTTATAATGTCATTCATGTCCTTCTTTTTTTTGCAGCATCTCCTCTATTCTTTAATGGGTCTTATCGATTTTAGGTTGTAAAATAGATTTTGGTGTATTTCAAACTAATTGAACTAATTTTGGGAGAGATTTGAGGGCTTCCAATGCTAGGGTTTCGGATTTGGGTCATTTTCTCCTCATTCAGTGCATCACAAGCAGCTCCGTCGTCGATCCCTCTCCATTTTTGTTCATTGGGGCTTCAGGTGTCAGCTTCTACCATTTCCTCCTCTCCTCATTGCTTTATCTCCATCTTTTATGGCTCCTAGATGAGAGTTGGTAGCTTCCAAGACACAAAGCAAGGGCCCAATAGAGTAGTCTCAACCATAGGCACAATGAAGGGCGCATTTTGACATTGCCCTGTTCAGTATCGCAGACGAGTACTAACGATACAAACAACATTTATCTCATCATCGTGTGGTTCCCGGGAGAGACATTAACTTTGCCCAACCAAGCTACTTCGGTTTTCAAGACCTTTTCATGAGGATGGGATGGTTTTTGGTTGTGTCTTTATCCAAGCCCGTCTTTCCATCTTTGGTTTAGGCATTTTATGCCAAGATGAGGTATCGTGTTGGAGGTCCTATTTCCTATACCTTGAGAGGAGTGGAGATTGAGCTCAATGCTAACTCTATTTACCGGATTCTTGGAGTTCCAATTGTGGGATTAAGGATATATGAGTCTAAGGTGTGACCTACTATTGTGGGATTTAAGTCTAAAAAGGCCATTCAGAGGATATGTGGACTGCCAGATGCCCATGGGATGGGCAAGCCATCATCACACAGCTTGACAATCATCTCCAGAGTGTTCCATCACATGCTATGCTTCACTTTCTTGCCATGGGGTGGACACCGAGATGAGGTGTCCTACTATGAGGCGTTCTTGATGGATTTTATCCTGATTGGGAGACGAATTCATTTGGGTTATCTTATGATGATGCATATGATTGCTTGCTATGAGAGTAAGACCAGAGTTTTCCCTTATCGACACTTTCTCTCTTTAGTATTTAAGGAGGTCGGCATAGACTTGAGCAAAGAGACAAACTTTGAGGTTCCTAGTATCTATGACATATATAATGACCAATCTATGGGGATGATGAAATTTGAGAAGGCTGAAGATGGTTCTTGGATAAAAAAAGTAGAGAGATGACAAGCACAAGAATAGGTACACCCTGGAGTTAAAGAGGATGCAGAGATTAGGGAGATGAAGGGTGGAGTAGACCCTCAAGGTGGACTAGACCCTCAAAGTGGCCACCAATAGAGAGGGCTCGAGCTTCATATTCCCCCACTTCATACAACGATTCCTTCACAGACCAGGGGTGTTCAGTTTGAGTCCACCTTCCCTAAGTTGGCTTTTACAAAGGGACCATCTACTCAGCCATCACACCTCGAGCCCTCCTTCTTTGGACCAACATTCATTGAGCTCACCTATGGTGAGATACCACCACCTCATGCACCTCTTGCTCCTGGCCATGCACCATGGATGGACTTATCAACCCAGATTTGCTTTCTTAGCACTCGTATGGAGGAGCTTATAGTGGTCACTGACACATGATTTTACTCCATGGAGGATAGGATGGACCAATATCAAACTGGGTTCACTTCTTAATTTGAGTCTCTCCAATAGAGGATTGATCGCTTTGAGGATCACATAGAGCAAAGGATTACTTCCGTTCATGATCGCATGGAGCGTCAACATGACAAGATGATGGCCTACTTACGTTCCGTGTTTCCATCTCCACTTCCTTAACCTTGATTCATTCGATACCCCCCTTGTTTTTTTTTATGTTGCGAAAGGGGAAGATATTTTAGGATTTAGGAAGCTAAATGTAGGAGACTCATACATGCATATCAACTTGGATCGTATATTACTTATATTTAGTTTTATTGGACATATGATGTATTAACTGAAACATTTGACATATAATTTATGATAACCTAATATTCTTGATGACTTACATTGAATGTTTCTTGTTGCAATATTTGATAACATGAGAAATTCATGTTACATTGGATTTTATTATCTAAAAATCATTAGAAAGAAACCATTATTATCTACAAATCATTAGAGTTATAACTATGAGAAATTCTAAGTAGAGAGACCAAGGGAGGAAGAAGGGCTTCTATAGGCCACCCTAGTGTGCCTTCAACACTATGCAAATATGTGGTAAATTTGAAACGAAAAGAGGAACTATTATTATCTAAATGTCATCAAAGGTATGACTATGACAAATTCTAATTAGACTTGTGTTCCCACAAGCAAATGATTTTCATGTGGCTAGCTATCTAGTAAGTGGTCTTTGATTTTTTGGTACAGGTGCAGTTGAGAGAGAGATTAATGGCTATCAGGTATATTTGAAAAGGCCAAAACCAAACCTAACAGTCATTCACTTTGACACGAATGCCATCATCTATATGAAGACAACTTGACAAACAATTACTGGAAGATTGGGTAAGGCCTCAAAGCTTCCCTTGTATTGAGCCTGTCAACTCATTAAAAGAGAAATAAACCAATCAATGAGCCAAAATTGTGTATTTTTTTGTCACATTTTGCATTGATACGAAAGTTTCTAGGCTTTACTCATACAAAATAAATGTCATATGAATGCATAGGTGCACTATAGAGTTTCATATCTTTTTATGCATATTTAATAACTTGATTTATGCATTAAATTTGCATTTCCATGAAAAACTAGTTTGTATAAAAATAACTTTAGGCAAATTGTTTGAACTATTACATATTAATTTACCTACATAATGTTAGAACAAAAAAAAAAACATAAAAGGTTCGGGTGTCGCATCGAGATAGGCAACCGGTCATGGATCTAGCAACCTGACTGATCCAGACTTTGATGCAATCGACCAGTTACATTTTTTCAGTCGACATCTGATTGACCACTGCCAACATTCTTCTCTCTCATCCAGTAATTGTGCATTCCTGGTTGAGAGGAATGCACTTCTCAATTGACCGGTTAACTTTTCCCTATCGATCTAATGTCGAGGTCCAGTCGAGTGGTTGAAAAACTTCTCTCTCTTCTAGTAGCCTTCCTTAACGGGTCAAGGAACATGTCTTCCCGATCGAGGTCCGATCAAGTAGTTCAAAATATTTTCTCTCTCTTCTAGTAGCCTTTCTTGACTGATAGAGGAACATGTCTTCTCGATCAAGTGATGACAAAATTTCTCTCTTCCAGTAACCTTGGTTACCCGATCGAGAGATATGTATTCCCGATCGAGGGCCGATAGACATCCAATTAAGGGGTGACCAAAATGTTCTCTCTTCCAATGGCTTTGCTTTCCTAGTTGATGGATATCTCTTCCCGATCACAAGCCGATCGATGTCCGATCGAGTCCCGGTTGATCCCACACTCACATGTACAATGTAAACTAATCTTTTTACATTTGTGTTTCCCTTGTTTCACTTTGATGTGGTTGAAACGGATATTTTATAAACTCATTTCATCCCCCTTCTTCGATTCTTTTTATGTTAAGATTAGCCTTTTATTTTCTCAATATGTTTTGAACACCATAAAATTTGACCCAACATTAGTTGTTAAATATAGGGTTGGATATGTGGCAACAATAAAAGTCACTGTGAAAAAAAATGGTTGATGGAAATCAATACAACAATTGTATCTATGATTATTGTAATTGAGGTGCTCAATCAAGAGCCATCATTCGCAAAAACATGTTGCACAAATGTTAGCTACATCCACAAATTGACTGTCTCCTACTTTGACTTAGTCTTATCAAGTACAAGCAAACAGTTGAGGAGGATCTCAGCTGCAAGATCCACTTCTGCAATGTACTCTCAGATAATCAATGGCAACACTATCCTAATAACATTTTGTTTGTTGGCAATTGGAATCAGAAATGCAAAGCTTGGCATGCATCTACAAGCGATAACGCACATACATCCAACTCTATCTTAATAATAAGCGCTAGACCTCGTACCTCTCTTACAGATGGATTTCCTTCCAGCTTCTACTTCACGAATGAACTGCATCAAACCCATCCCTCACAATCGACATGCCTACATCACCTTCTCTCTAGCATTGTTTTCGTCATTCATAACCAAGTTAATTACAAGACTCAATCTATATAGATGGATCTTGTCTTATACACCACACAAAAAATCATGGGCTAGTATGGAATAACTTCCACAAAACCAATGAATAACGTGTTGGTTGTGCTTACCTCTGCGAGTGAATATGCTAGTGTGGCTCTGTTCCAATATTGCTTGTACTTTATAGCGAACATCCCATAGTCATATCTACAACACCAATGGCATTTCATTATTCAAACACATACATCAAGCATAAATACAACTATAGGACTACCACAAAGATAATGATACAAAACTTATCACGAAGAAAGTACTGTACCCATTTCGTTGTTGCATAATCTAAGGTTGCACATGCACAAATTTAGACACTTCCAATTGCCTATGCATGCCATGTGCATGGAAGGCTTTATCAAAAGCCTCAAACAATCTTCTTGTTACGACACTTATGTCGTTACCCCTTCGTAAAGGCAAAGAAGAAAAGATTTCCACTCGCGCTGTTGAAATGTTTATAATGTGGATGTGCCAATGGTTGTTTTCACAAATTGGGAAGAAAACCTGCTTGAGGAATGAGGATATTTCCATTAATAGGTCAGTTAGGATAAATTAGAGTTTTTATAAATGAAACAAATATTTGACTATGATTTCATTTTAACATGTCTGTAGTACTAACTCACAAGTTGAGAAATCATGCCCCACAATTTCAACATCAAGAAACATACAACACCTATCCCTGATTTCATGTTTTTTTGCCTTATTCAGAAGGCTACCAAGCCCCACCTGTATAAGTTTTTGAAAGGCTCAACACATAGTAGCCAATTAAAACTAATTGAGAAGTGCATTAAAGAAGTATGGTTGAGGCCTCACTGAGAATGATGGGTTAAAGTAGTGTGATTGCGATGGTCGTGCTTGTTGTGCATTGAGCATGCGACAAACCACTCCTATAATTTGAATATGTACAAATGTTAATAAGAATAAAACAAAATGCCTTTAATTCTTATTTAAACTCTATGGATCAAGTAGAAACATTTAACACATACCACACTATTAAGCCAACGACCTCCATTCAACAAAGAAAACTCATCCCGTGTGATGTATACACCATGCATATCGCACAAGATCTCACTGCAATATACGAAATGCCTTATGTCAATAGACAAGAGCTGAAAAAATTTTGATCGCATGAACAAGATGTGGTGAAATAATGTGAAGTACCTCGGGTCATCGTTTTCTGTCAATGCAAAATCAGTGACCTACCTTTCTTGATGGGTGATTTAAGAAATTGTGTAAGACATTGAGTCACAAAGAGGGACTTGCAAATGGCTGCAAACTTGACAATCCTTTTCGTTGTCCATTTATATCTCCGCCTAGAGGTAGGGATAATAGGTTTGCTACCACTGCCTTCTTCAGCATCAATTCCCATCTTTTCAAGTGAATCAAAGTCAACACCATAATTGGAAGGTGCAACAGAGTGTGGGCTAAACAGTGGGGAAGCATCTACTAATATAATGGTGTCCTTTTCTATTGGAGAATGTGTCCTTAGTGAACCGGTAGAGTGTTCAACAAATTGATCAGTAGAAGGATGAATGTTGGTGCCGACCTCATCATTGTATGCTTCGACATTTACCGGTGGTTGTGGTGAAGGGACTGCACAACCAGTTTACCCTCCACTAGATTGGGAACGCAAGGTGGCGACGTCTTGTACCAATGACAAAGCGAGGGTCACAAGTTGTTCCGATTTTCGAATTACATGTGTTTCAATGGTTTAATAGATAGGGACATGGAGTATCAATTAACAATGTCAACATAAATAATCATGGTACTCATATTTGTGTGTGCACTTAAAAAGTTCTAGGGACATGGAGTACCTCGATTGGGTCATCGGAATGTGAGCATGTTGCTTCATGTGGAGGTGAAACCATATGTGTAACTGGTTGTTTTTGTTCTAAAACCTAACCATACATCAAACAAACATTGATAATTATGTTTGACATGAAAATTAATTATGAAACCAATTTACAATTAAGGAGTTTCAGAATGTGAGCATACTTGGACATGACCATACTTTCCATACGTATGAATTTTTGCTACTAACCGTCGCTCTATTTGGTCATCTATCCACACAGTACATAGCGTGGTTCGCACTTCAACTTTAACGGATGGCATGTAGAACTTGGTCATATAGAAAAGTTGTACGATGGGAATCAAATATAAGTGAGTTACAAGAGCCATTTAAATATCAACAACTTCATAAATTAATGTGCACGATGCATATGACATTCGTGTGAAGATGATAATGTGGTACCTAAAGGAATAACATGCAACCTCTAATGTATGTTGGGTGACTCTTACATTAGTCCTTTATTCCATCATCGACAAATTATAGCACAAAGTTTGCCCAATTTTTGTGGACAGTCACATCACTATCCCAAATTGTGTCCCATAAGTCATGCACCCCTTCAAGTTTTGAGTTGGGGGCAAGGATAATGGCACATCCAAAATGAGGAAGAATCTCTTGAATACGTCACCAAGCGGTAGATTACGCAAGTTATCTTCCAATAACTGCATGTTGTATGTGCAGTTGGTCGTGTCTCGACTATTATAAACAACAATGTTCACACCATTGTCTAAGATACATTCAATAAGCGTTAGTTCAAACAAACTTACAATGATCAAAATAACATAAAATTTAAATTTAAAAGACTACTGTTGGGACCCATTTTTATTATTACCATTCCCAATTTCCATAATGTACAAGGCATTTGTCATAAACATCTATAAACCTCAAAGATTGACAAAAGTAACAGCATGATGCTTACTTTCAAATTCCCTTAAAACAACATGCATAAAAACCAGCTCTAATTGATATGACCACATATACCACAACCTCAAATTTTTCTGACAAAAACTATTAAGCTTCTAATTCACAGTGACAACTAATTAAGATAACTCTTGACATTACTAACAGCTTTAAACAAAACCAAATATATCTCATTCTAACTGCATGCTTAACCTTTTCTCTATTCCCAAAATTTATTTTTATGTATTTAAGCAAAATCCACATTGAGGAAATTTGTTTTCCAAAATATTCACATAATCTTCTACCAACCACAAATTTATTTGAACTTGATTAAGTAAACAATATTATCTATTAATTGAGCATTTGAAATTCTATAAATGTAGTTCCAAAATTTGACAATTTTGAATCATTTCCAGAAGTAAGTAAATCGTAATATTCTTTGTTTTCCACTTTATCTATCCTAAAAAAGAAATAAAAATTAATTAATAATTATTTATTAAATTAAAAGCATGCTTACCCAGTCACAAGCCATAAATCTTTAAAAAACACTCATTCACTCCCCTTTCGGTGTTACTCTATTGGATCCTAGGTTTTTCAACACCTATTCATCCTCGTTAGGTTTTTCATAAACAAGATCAATGAACTTTCATACTTCTAACTTTTATTTTTATCATGCCTTGATTTCACATTTCTTAAATGTTGATATTTGTTTCTCATTAACAATGAAATGGAACCCAAATCTAGAAAGGTCTTATTTCCTCTCAATTTCAACAATAAAAAACCAAGATTGATTTTTTAGTCCAAAGTGAATTGATACTATAGAATTCTCTAAGCCTTTTTAACTATAGATGAAATTTATAATGAAGACCACAATTAAATACAAAAATAATAAAAGTGTTCTTGCAAATAGGAAATTAAATATTAAATAATAACATTAGAAAATTTATTTCATTATCCTATACTTTGCTAAATAAAATAATAAAATAATTAACAAAATTTTCTACTTAGAATTAGATATGTAAATCATATACCTTTTCCGACTCCACTCATACCATTGAATTTTTTACCAAATCATCAAACCTAAATCATAAAAATGAAAACAATTTATCTTGTTAGGGATAATTTTGAAATTACACGTAAATGTATGATCAAATTTTAAAAATAAAATTCAAATGGTCAAAAAAGAAAAAAAAATACAACAATAAGAGTGCATTTTGGAGTGAAAAAGCACAACATGCAATAAGAGTGCGTTTTAAAATGATTTTAGAAAGCGTTTCTAACATTTCTAACACTTGAATAAAAAAAATTTTCAAATATTAGAAATATTAAAAGCACTTCTTAGAATCACTACCAAACAGACTCTAAATAATAAAACATCATCATATCAATATTCTTATTTAAATAATATGCTAAAGGGATCCAAGGTTAGTTTTTGCACATTTGACCTTTTAAAAACTAATTCTCTTTCAAATAATGAATTAGTACCCTAGAATTGTGATTACTTAGTATCCTTTATTTTCCAAGCCACACTATACTGTTAAATCATTCACACAGAATCATTAAAATTTTATTACTGCGTGAGTCAATGCCAATGGAGCAATTTAATTAAGAAAATAAGAAATCCTCGTAAAATATCTCCGCTAACAGGCTCCGAAAACCATTTCAAGTTCCAATATAACCTTAAAATGTAAGATCCAAAGATTTCTTCAGTTCTGATCGAATTTCTCAGAAACCAAACAACGAGCAAAGAAACTGGTAGAAAAAGAGAAATGAAAAGAAAAAACAAACCAAACCTCTTGAGGGTGCCATTGAAGTAGCAATTTCAGTGATGCCCCTGTTCTACAAAATCCATCGGCATAAGTGATGTATTATGTGTATACGCCATGGAATAAAAAAAATTTGCAATTTGAAAAGAAAATAAGCATGGTCTCCCGAAATAAGGTAAAAAATGGAAGAATTTTTGTCTTGAAACAGAACCCCTCGTGTTGATCTACTTTTACTATTAAACCCACATTATTAAAATGATTTTTAAAGGATTTCCAGTAGCCCAACACATCCAAAACCAGTGTTTGAAAACACCCGTAATGAACTGACAAGTCAAAGCGCTTGAACACGACAATGGAAATCGGAAACAAATCACTTTCAGATGGAGATGGTGAGTGAGAGATATACCGGAGAGAATCCAATGGATGGTTCAAATAGAGAATATTAGTCTCAAATCCTAAAGATCCTTAAGTTCCTGAATATTGAGGAGAGTGAGGAGGGGGTGTACCGGTTACACCCTTTCTTTATTTGATTGCTTGGAACTTGCAAGCGGGAAGTGGCGGTCAACACAATACTGAAATCGAAGATGGAGTCAGTCATTTGGAAATTCTGCCTAGAGAAGACAAACAGCTTTATTGGAAATGTAAAACCGCATACCGACAATATATTTTTTTTCTTTGAAGTTATCATAAAATCAAGACTTTTTTGTTTTTTTTGGTACTATTTTAAAAGGTAACGATTAGAATAAAAAAAAAATGACTAATAAAAATTATTTTAACATACATTTTAAAATTTTAGGCTAATTTTTAGTTTCAACGTATTAAACTACTATTTTTTAAAGCTATTCTCGAAAATTATCAAATGCAAACTAATTTTGAAATTATTTTACTTTAGGCTATGTTTGGTTCTCGGAAAATTTGAGGGAAAATGCGAGGGAAAGAAAATACAAAGGAAAAGTAGAAGGAAAGAAAAAGTGAAGGAAAATAAAAAAATAGATTAAAAGTTGATAAATTATTTTTTTTGTTACTTCAAACTCATTTTATTTATTTTAACTCATCAATATAAAGATTAAATAATTTAAAAATATATAAGTTTTTAATTAGTTTTAATTATATTTGATTTTCTTTTATATTTTTCATAGGACAACCAAACATGAGAAAATCATTTTCCTTAACATTTTTTTTCTTTCCTTTGTACTTTTCGGGAACCAAACATAGCCTTAAGAAGTGGACTTGCAAATAATTTTAAGTTTGTGTGGAAAGAATTTTTAAAAATAATTTTAAATTTGAAGATTGTTTTTAATTTTTTGTAAAATAAATGTTCACATGAACTTTTCTGATAAAACAAATGGATTTGTTATATTACTATTGTTTTTTTTTTTTCTAATTTCAACAAATATTTAAAGAAAATTGGCTCTTTCGCTACATGGCTATTTATCTTTAATATTTACGAGTCAAAATTACATTCCCTAAACATGTAAATAGAAGTTTATAATATTTTAGTTCACAACAACATCGTGCATAATCTTCAAGATCAAAATTAACTTGGTAGAAATAGCATAGATATTATCAACTTTAATTTTAAACCTTCATATTATTTATTTGTATATAGATATTACTCATCTATCTATGGATATTATTTATTTGTATATAGATCAAATTTGTTTTTATTTGTACTTTAAACATAGCGGTTGTCATTTTTTTTATATATAATTTGGTTTTATTTCTTTGTGCCTAATGTTATTTGAACATTACTTCGATTCTTTCCTTGTACCTGGAACAAAATTAATGAACATTTGTTCATCTCATTCATTTATATATTAATCTTATTTTTTTGTATTTTAACATATTCTTTCATATTTTAGCTTTATTTCTTTATACTTTATAAATACAAATTAATTTATCTCATTTCTTTACGTATAAACCACATGTCATTACTGTTTGATATTATTTGTTTATATATTTACTTCATTCTTTATACCTTTTACACTATCTATTTATAAATCAACGCCACTTCCTTGTGCCCTAAATAAATTTTTTTAATATTAACTCATTTCATTTGTTTTTAAATTATAAATTACTGTTATTTAATTGTATCTATGTCCCATTAATTCCATCATGATTTCTATTTTATTATGCATTTGAGATATAAATTACTTTAGGATATTATCCTTGAATAGGGTGGGCAGGGTGCCTAAAAGTAAATTGATACTTCTTATGAAAGGGTGAGGAGAATCTTGTCATTTTTTTAAATTATCAAAAATACCCATAACAGTAAAAAAAAAAAACTTATCTCAAGGCTATGAAGTAAAAACTTTAAAAAAAAAATGTTTTTCCATGTTTATTTTCATATATATATATATATATATGCATTTTTTTTTTCATTTTCTTTGTTTATTTTCCATACCAAATTACTAGAAATTTTGTTTATATGTGTATAAATGTTAAATATAACCTTTTTTTTTTTTTACATGTGTTTACACATATATGAAACAATTATACTAAATGTATAAAACATTTTCATGTTTTTATTAACATCCATAAAAATAAGCAAATATATTCATAATAGATAGACTTATACAGTCTAGTACAACCAATACATATACCTTATATATTTAGTATAAGTGTTTTGTATATACATGAAAAAAAATGTATTTGACTATTATGTATATGTGGAAACTATATTTCTAATGGTATTAAAAACAAACAAATAAAATAAAGAAAAACACTTAAATATATTCACAATTGAAAGACTTGTATAATTTTTGTACATTTAGTACAATCTCTCATACATGTACGAAAATGTAAAAAAAAAAAGAAAAATAGATATCTAACATTTATTTGTGTGTAAACAATATTTTCAATAATTTGATATTGAAAAAATCTATGAGAATTAAGAAAAATACGTATATAAAGATGTGTAAATGATAAAGGGCATTTTTGTCAAAATAAATTTTATAAACTTCACAACAATTATGTAAACTTTAACCTTCTAAGAGCCATTTTGAGTCCCATATGCCTTGAAATCGTAATTATCCATTTTTTATTTTCATTATAGGTTAGGAAAGAAAATCTTTGTTAATGTTTTCTCTCCTATAATCAAATTATAAAACTAAATATTTTAATTTTAATTATTTAATTATAAAAATACATTTTAAATTTACACCATATGATTTTTAAAATTAAATTTCATCTTTTTATTATATAATTCTAATTATCATGATTCTCATCCTTGCATTTGTTTGGTTTGCATCTAAATTAGAAAAAAAATCATCAAGTTATTATCACTAATTAAAGAATAAAAAAGGTTAGAATGAAAATATTGGAAACAATAATAATAATAATAATAATAATCTTACATGGTATGCACCAAACATGTGAATACATCTAAAAAATATGAAAGTTGAAAAAAAATCTTCATATCAATACCGTAGAAATACAATTTTAAATTAAGTATAGCCACTCATTGATTTAAGTAATATATAATGTAAGCACAAATACAATTTTACTTAGTAATAATGAATAATATTTTTGTCCATATTTATGAACTAAAATATTTTAAGTTTTTATGTATATATACAATCCAAGTAATTTCAATTCTTAAATAATAAAGACAAGTAGTCACGTGGCAAAAAAGCGTTCTTCTCGTAAGTTTTTTTTTTTTGACAAAAATTTCTATCATAGTATGTTATCAATACCTTAAATGTTTTTATTAAAAAAAACATAAATAAAGGTAGTGAAATATGTCTGATAATTAGAAAATAAAAACACTATGGTTTGTAGTTTGTGAGAATGTTATTTAGTTATTTTGAGTTGTTTTCATTTATTTTTTTAATGATAACTGAAAAATAGAAACACGATGATGTTTTATGAGAACATCATTTAATTATTTTTATTTGTTTTTACTTATTTTATAAGAATTATTTTAAAAAATAATTATATAAATATGATAAAATGATTAAAAATAATATATATATATATAATATATATATATTATATATATATATATATAAATAAAATTATTTTTTAAAAATTTAAAATATAAAAATATATTAAAAATATTTTAATTTTTTAGATAAATTTTTGTTTTACAAAATGTTGTAAAACAATTTTTAAAAACATTTCTCAAAAGTTATTTACTTTGTATGATTAAGTCAAAATTTCTTACAAACTCATTAAAAGTGAAAAACAAAGTCAAACTTTGGTGGAGCCTTATTAAAGGTGAAAATGTTTGGGTTTGCTGGAAGTTATCTTAAAAATAGTTTTCATAAATTTGTTTTTCAAGAATAGTTTACAAAAATGATTATTTAATATTTTTAAAATTAAAATTAATTTCAAATTTCAAAATAATTTTTTTTAAATAAGTAAAATGTTATATATATATATATATATATATATATATATATATATATATAAATATAAAGTAGTCTAATTTCACGGTAAAAACTAAAAATTGGAATTATAGTCGAAGGAAAGTGTCTTTTCATTTCCCATCCACTGAATCGCTGTCAAAAGTCATTCCATCCATGCAGTTTACCTTCCCAATAAAGCTGCTAGGCAGGCTTGTGTCTCTTCAACTTTCAAATGACTGATTCATCTTTAATTTCTTGTATTGACTGCCACTTCCCAACAATGCTCCCAAGCAATCAAATAAAGAGTGTATACAGCGAGACACCCCATCTTCACTCTAATCAAATAAAGAGGGTCATAGGATTTGGGACTGAGCTTCTCTTTCTCATTTCTTATCCTCTGTTTGAAGTTTGAACCATCCGTTGTATTGTATTCTCTTAGGTACATCTCTCATCTCTATCACCTACTGGTTTTGGATGATGGTTTGTATTCTTCAACATCATTTGGGAGTTAGGCTAACCTAACCGCTTTGAAAATCATTTGAATAATGTGGGTCAACTCAAGGAGTTTCATTTCAAGACCAAACTGTTGTTTTCTTTTCCCTTCTTTTCTTGATTCAGTAGACAATGCTTATTTTCTGTTCTAAGTGTTTTGATTCCATGGTAAGCATCACTTATACAGATGGATTTTGTGGAACAGGGGCATCACTGAAATTGTTACTTCAATGGCACCCTCAAGAGGTACGTTTTTTTTTCTTTCTTTTCTTCTCTTTTTGTTCCAATTTCTTTGCTCGTTGTTTGGTTTCTGAGAAATTCGATCTTATATTTTAAGGTGTCCTTTCCGAATTTCTTTTTTCCTTTGTCCTGTCACTAAGAAAATATTTAGAGATTCCTCTTTCCTATTTTATGATTCTATGGATCTGTTCTCAAAATAACTGGGGTCAGTTTCATTAACTGGGGTCAATTTTGTTCCAATTATTGTTATCCCTCTCTCATTTTGATGGTTTTGTTTCTATTTTATCATATTGTGGTTAATTATTATCAAGTTTTCTTTTCAGCCAAACAAACACGAATTATATTTTAATGTTCATGTTTTTGAAGTGAAAACTTCATACTTAGATTTTTAGGTAAAGTTGGAATGGTTTTCAGAACTTGATTTGATTGCAGAGAGAGTTTACGAGGATTCCTTATTTTCTTTTTCTTTTCCTCATTTTTCATAACGTCAAAACATAAAAATAATTTTCTTATCTACTTTTTAGGATTCATATATAACCTTAGTAATATATTTACTTTTTCTTGCTAAGTTATTCCAGTAAAACTTTAAGATAATTGAACTGAAGGCAGGTTTTTTTTTTTTTGGAATAAATAAAACTTAAGGAAGGTATCCTAATCCCTATTATTAATTTTATTTTATTTTATTTTTCTCTCAAATTATAAATTCCATTTTTATTTGAATGCAAAACTTAAAGAGCTTGTGAGCTTGAAGTTTGTTCTAAGCAACTTGAGTTTTCTTTTTCTTTGGCATGAAGTTGGCTGGACTTTTTAGGCTTTTTGGGTTAATTTGGTGGAAATCAAATATAACCATTGAATAAGACTCAACTTCTTATTGAATGTGAAACTTATTTTGATATTGCACAAATATTTTAATGCTTGAGAAGCTAGTAGTTTTCTTTTAGGACAAGTGTTCATTTCAAAAGAAAACTAGATATTAGTTAAGAATATTTGGTAGATTGGTCCATTAGCATTCATGCATGTGAATAATAAATTTTTACTGCTTATTTTTAATGATTTTATGTGAATGGTTTTATAGTATAGCATGCTGTGGGAAATAAATGACATCAAGTAGTTACAATCTAGTGCACCAATTCATCTTAGTTATTAGACAGGTCAAAATTGCAATAAAAGAACTTGAGCCCCTTTAGTATATGATTTAAATAAGAATATTGATATGATGATGTATTGGTGTTTATTCTTGTGTTTTTTTTTTCTTTTTTTGTTCACCATTTGAATTTTATTTTTAAAATTTCATCTTATGTCTATGTGTAACTCCACAATTATCCCTAATAAGATAAAATATTTTCATTTTTATGATTTAGGTTTGATGATTTAATAAAAGTTCAATGACATGAGTGGAGTCGGAAAAGGTATGTAATTTACATATCTAGTTTCAAGTAATAAAGTTTCTTAATTATATTATTTAGTTGTCCAATGTTATTATTTATTTAATTTCTCATGTGCAAGAACACTTTTATTATTTTAATATTTAATTGTCGTTTTTATTATAAATTTCATCTATTGTAAAAAAGCCTTGAAGGATTCTAGAGTATTGGTTGTATAAGGGGGTTTATTATGCTTTAGGGAATGATATGATTGATAATTGTAGAAAAGAGGGTTAAACTTCACATGTTTAGTGTTAAAAGTTAGAAGAAATTTTGCTGTGGAGGATATTTGGAAAGTTTATCAGTTGTAAAAGCTCAAAATGCCCTTAACAATTATTTAAAAAAAAGGAAAATTTGTGCTTTAGGCCTAGATGGGTCTCAAAATTGCACAAAGTCCTCATAACTTGGATAATTAGATCAAAAACCCAACAAAGTCTTGCAAATTAAGATAACCCAACAAAGTCTTGCAAATTAAGATGAAGGATATTGACATTCCATAATCCCAGAGATCCCCTTAGTTGTGTTGGAAAAAAATAAATAATAAAACCCTGTTGGAAATCCAAAAATAGCATGATAGATTCTAAGTTTAGCAATTAAAATATCTCCTTTCGTTTTTTGAAGAGTTCAAGAGGCCGAAGCCCTAAACAAACTCAAAGCCCTAGTTTAATCCCTATAGTCGTCATCACCATCAAAGTTGCTTTAGTCACGTGAATATCCCAAAACAGGCCTGAAACCCTTTTGGTCGTCAATGTGGTAGTCAACATCTTTGTAATCCTCGTCATGTCATCATTCCTCTATTTGCGCTCCTCATCATCACCATTTTCCTTTTTGTTGGTATCGAGACCTTCACTTGTGTAGGTAGAGATTCACCCTTGAACGTTAGTATTGTCTTTAGTTGGATGGATGGATGTGGATAATTTGTACAAGATTCACATGTTTTTTTTTTTGTTTGGATAGTTGGTTGTAGAGAATTCTCACAAGATTCACCTCTATATTTTTGGCATGAAACTTTGACTTGAATACTAGGAAACCTTAATTTTCTCAGACCAGACCTTCATCAAGTGTATGGTTGTCATATTTTGAGAGCTTTTTAGTTGGAAATAACATAAAGATCCTAAGATTTGATGGATTTTATATTAAAATGTAGATGGTCAATGAACATTATGCTCATTTCCACTTTAGTATGTTGGTAATAATTTGAGGAGGCCCCAAAAGTAAAGGAGTCACCAAGGTTTGTCTCTTGTAGTATTTTTGTGTTTATTATTTTCCCTAAAATGACTTATATCTAGTTTTGGATAATAACTTTTTTTTATGAGGCAAGGGAAATATTTTATTTTGCATATATATATATACATTATTTTTAAGCTCGCAATTCTTATTGATTAGGTTTCAAGTGTGTATGGATGATGCTTTTATACTTTCTAAAATTTTATGATAAAATGATATTAGAAAAATAAAGAACGTGACATGTTTTTAAGGTTTTTAAAATAATGTTAATGTACCTTTAAATCATCATGAATTAGGTTTATTTTTAGGTGGGCTTGTTGTTCAATCATGGGTTTAAATCTAATACAAGACTAATTGAATTATCTTTTGTTTTCTAAACCATTGCATGCTATTTTGTTGAAGTATTAATTTATTGTATGTGCCATTCTGAAATTGAGAAGACAACACAATATTTTTTCAAAGTGACAAGACAAGACTAAAGTATGGGTGATGGATGACAAATCGCTTTTCAAATTCATTGTTGTCAATTTTCATAGCAAACATGAATATTATAGAGCATTAAATCCATTATAGTTACGTGAAATTGATTATGGTTTGTGCACAACTCAAATATGAGATGTCAAGTGATTTTAGCGCATTGTAAAGACATAAAGCTAGCACTAGGGGCAGGGAAAGAAATGAGAATATGGTTAGGGAGAAATATTATTAGAAAATAGATCATGTATTGTGTGATGTTAACATAGTATAAATAAGTGATTGTGCATAAGACCTTTCTCACCTAGGAAATTTGAGTACTCAATTTTGTATCAATCGCTTCTATCATCTTGTATGTTTTAATTTTGGTAGAAAACATCTTACTCATGTATTATGGTTCGACATTTTCATTAAATTGCCTTAATCACTAACTATAACTTCTATTTATCCTATATTAAGGCAAAAAAAAAAAAAAAAGAATTATTAATTATGTACGATCACTTATTAATATGTTGGTGATTTGCACACATGTTTGTCTGGTTTAATAGTTTCCATAGGAGATGGACTTTATAAAAAAATAGACACCATTTATACTTGGGGAAGCACTAATCAAGAAAGGTTGTTCGGTGATTTTGCATAGGGGGAAGATGGTGACCTGAGGTACTTGACATTTTTTTCCCACACATTGTTCATGGTATATATATATATATTTCACATTCTCCATTTAACATAAGCTATTTCTCACAATTCAATGAGGTCTTGTGCAATATGCATGGTCTATATATCACAAGGGATGAACTATCTTTATTGAATGAGTTTATTTTTTGTGTAAATAGTGTGGTATGTGTTAAATGCTTCAACTTCATCCATTATGAAATTAGAATTCATTAGATTTTGTGTTATTCTTATTAACATTTGTATACATTCAGATTATTAGAGTTGTCTCCCGCATGCTCAATGCACAACAACCACAACCATTGCACTCACACTACTTTGATCCATCATTCTCAATATGGGCTTAAACATCTCATTTTTTACGTACTTCTCAATTCTTTTTAATTGGTTACTATGTACGAGTGCATTCCAAAACTTGTGAAGGGTGGTGCTTGGTAGCCTTCCTTACAAAGCAAAAAAACATATGAAATCATGGATAGATGTCATATGTTTCATGATGCTCACTTAGTGGGAAGAGATATTTCGACATGTACGTTGGTAGTACCTTGGTTTTAAAAATTGGACTGAATTGATCGGTTCGACCGTCGGTCGGTCACGGTTCCGGTTCGTTCCGGTCAATTGGACTGGAATTGCATTGAACTAGGGTTGGATCGCTTAAATCGGTGGTCCAATCGATGAATCAGTTGGTTGGATTAAAATTATTATTATTATTTTTAAAAACAACATCAAAATGATGTTATTTTGGAGGGTATATAATGAAAATCATGGCTGCAAATTGCAAACCCTCCATCATCCCCCCGTAACAGCTACCGACTTGTCGTTTCGCCCGCCCTTAATGCGCTACGGCCCACGACACCTAGACAACTCCCATCGGCTGTCGTTACAAGCCAACAGCCCTCCCTGTCGTCGCTTCTTCCCAGTTCCCCTCCATAGCGTTGGAAGCCGATAAACCTCCCTATCGCTGGAAAGCACCCTGACTGGCTGTAAACTTCCCACACCCCCTCGGCCCCCTGTAATCCCCCCACCCCTTGATCGGCTATGAACGAAGGAAAGGTGATAGTGTGACACCATTGGGTTCAGGAGTTGTACGGATTGCAATGAAAACGCTCTAATCAGGTGGCCTTCTTGTTCCGGCACTTGACCCATTCAATCAAAAACTGGGAAAATAGAGAAAAATGGAAAGAAACGAAAAAAGAAAAAAAATTGCCATTATTCATGCAATCAGTTTGGTAGTTTCTTTTTGGGGGGTATAATTGCAAAGAAAAAACTCTGCCTTTCTAGTTTGATATTTTTGTTTTTGTGGGGTTCAATTAGTTTGGTAGTTTGACTAGTTTCCTTACGGGTGAAGTAATCATAGGAAAATAGGCATTTTAATTTGAATGTGGAGGCGATGGGTGATGGGGTTGGAGCTAATTAGGATATGGAAAAATATCAGATTTCTTGCATAAATGGATAAACAACTCCTATAGTTCCGTGCCATTATTCATTTAGATAAATTTACTAATTGATATGTGATTGTTATAAATTGTTGATGACTTGATTATAAATAATTAAATTGTTGATGACTTTCATTCTCTAGATTAATGTGGGATTTTTGTTTCTAATTTGATAGAGAAATTACAATCAACTGGAAGTAAGATTGGTCTTACATGGGAGCATGATTTTGAAGAAAGCTATGCAAATTGAAGGAAATCTTTTATTTGTTTGTATTGTAAAAAGATTGCAAAAGGTAGGGTATTCATAGAATGAAACAACATCTTGCTGGAGTGAAAGGAGATTTTGGTCCATGTAAATCGATTTCTCCTAATGTAAGATTTCAAATGGAAAATTCTTTGCAAGAGTTTGTGAATTCCAAGAAAACAACCCAAGAAACATATGAATGTAGAAATCCTTATGGTCCTAATGTGTCACAATTTGAAGGGGATGTGGTAGAAGGTGAAGAAAAAGTTCAAGAAATGCAAAGTCCTATGGCAGCTAGTAGTGGAAAAAGAAAAAAATCAACAGTGGATAAGTATTTTGCACCAAGAAATACTCAAGGAGCTCAACCTTCCATGAGGAGTGTAATAGCTGGAAAAGAAGCAATTCGGAGAGTGGATATGGCGATTGAGAGATTCTTTTATGATGCATGCATTCCTACTAATGCTGTGAATTTCTTCCACTTCAAGCCAATGTTGAATGCTATATCTGCATTTGGTCTTAGATATAAGGGTCCAAATTACCATCAACTATGGGTTAATCTTTTAAAGGATGCCAAGAAGGAAGTTCAGTTACTTGTGGACTCTTATCATCCAATTTGAGCAAAAGTTAGGTGTACAATAATGGGTGATGATTGGATAGATTATAGACAAAGAACACTCATCAACTTCCTTGTGTATTGTCCTAAATGAATATTGTTTATGAAATCTGTTGATGTTTCAAACAATGTCAAGGATGCAAATAACTTGTTTTTGTTATTTGATGAGGTGATTGAATGGGTGGGTCAACTCAATGTAGTTCATATAGTGATTGATAATGCAACAAATTATGTGGTCGCTGGGAGATTGATTTCTCATAAACATAAACACATCAATTGGTCACCTTGTGCAACTCATTGTCTTAATTTGATCTTTAAGGATATTGGTAAGATGGACCATGTTGCTTAACTTGTAAGACGTGCATCAAATGTGACAATTTTTGTGTATAATCATGTTGCTTTGTTAAGTTGGTTGAGAAAAAGAGACGGATGGATAGAGATTCTCCGACCTGGTGTAACTCGCTTTGCTACTACATTCATTGCACTTAAGAGTCTTCATGATCATAAACATGACTTGCAAGCTTTGGTGACTAGTAAGTTCTTTGTGACTCTAGATATTCAAAGGATAATAAAAACAAAGTTACAGTTTCCATCATCTTGGATAATAGATTTTGGAATGATTGTTTGATTGTTATGAATCTTATGTCTCCACTAATGCGCTTATTGCATATTGTTGATTGTGATGAGAGGCCTTTGATGAGATATGTGTATGAAGGCATGTATAGGGTTCATTTGGGCATCAAAAAATTGTTTAACTACAAGAAAAAACTATACAAGCCTTATACAAAAATCATAAAGCAACGTTGCGATCAACAACTAAAGAAAAACATTCATTCAACAACTTATTAGTTGGATTCATGTTTCCAATATGATCAGGAAAACTTTTGTAATAAGCCAACTGTTATTGTAAGTGTCATGAATGCTATTGATAAAAAAATTCTAAAAGGCAAGCTTGATACAATGAATGAAATGAAGTTGTTTCGTGATCGAATGTGAAGTTTTGGAGAGACCTTGCTTATACTTCATGTGAAGTACTTCAACCTGGTAAAAGATTATTTTCATTTATTAGTGTGTTTGTTCTTTTTTATTAGTTACCTACTTACTATTTAATATTTTAAACTTGCTAATGCATTTTATTTTTTTCTTATTTTTAATATGAAATGATAACTAGATGAATGGTGGAGGCTACATGGATACAGTGTACCACATTTGCAAAAGTTGGTCATTCAAATATTGAGTCAAACTGCATCGTCTTCTGGATGTGAGAGGAATTGAAGTGTCTTTGAATGTATACATACCAAAAGAAGGAATAGATTGGAACATCAAAGACTTAATGATCCTGTATACGTTCATTACAATTTGCGACTAAAAAATCGATATAAATGTTTTCTTAGTTGTTTTGAATTTAAATTCTTTTATTCACAATTATGAATAATTATATGCTTTTCTTTTTTAGGTTCTATAACAAGAAAGAATCTATGATCCCATTGACTATGCATGCATTGATGAGATTGATTTTTGGATAGTTGATGAGGATCAGCCAACAGAGCTAGATGTTGAAGAATTGGAAAATCTTCTATATGAAAAATGCACAATTCCAATAAATAAAGTGGAAGGTTCAAGTTCTCACATTGGTTAGTAAAATATTTAAACTTATAAAAGTTCAATAATTATATTTTTTTTTTCTTAAAAAATGATTTCTTGTTGATATATATTCAATATTTTTGTAGATGACGAGGATGGTGGTGGCGTGGCTATAGAAGGGCTTGATATGGAGAACTTTGGTTTTCCATATGCTCATTTTCATTCTCCATATTCCAGTTTTCAAAATGAATGAAGACATGAATTTTATATTTATTAGTATGTAAAAATCTTTATGAATATTCAAACATTGACATGTTATATTTTGAGTAATTATTTAAGTGTTATGGTTAACATTTGTATTATTTATTATGGACAATGTGTTAAGTTAACAACTTTTTGATAATTTGGTTATTATAGCATTGAAATAGTTTGATTATTTGATAAATATTGGGTTTATTGACATTATGAATGTATAACATTTTATATTGTGTTATACATATCATATATGATGATTGATGACTTCTACAAGTAAAAAATTTTGTGAAAAAACTCAACAAAGTAGATGCTGTCAAAATTTAGATAGAATTTATTAATTTATTA
Organism: Vitis riparia; assembly: GCF_004353265.1. Lineage (NCBI taxonomy): Eukaryota > Viridiplantae > Streptophyta > Magnoliopsida > Vitales > Vitaceae > Vitis > Vitis riparia. The sequence goes on along the minus strand of NW_023269672.1, from coordinate 250,120 downwards.
ATTTTTAATAATATATAAAATAATAATAAAAATTTATTTATGACGTCATCGATTCAACCGCGATTCGACCGTCAGTCCGACCAGTGAATCGTGAATCAGTAACTTTTTCGGTTCAATGATCGGTCCGATTCTAAAAACATTGGGTAGTACACACATTTTACAATTGAATCCAATTAAAAAAATTTATTTTCATATTAAAAAAAACAATGACTTTATTTAGTAACCTACTAACTAATATATTCTCATTCCTTATGCAGCTTTTCAAAAACAATGGCTTTCTTTAGTAACCTACTAACTAATATATTCTCATTCCTTATGTAGCTTTTCATCCCTATTTATGATAACAACCATTGGCACATCCACATCATAAAAATTCCTACGACACGAGTGGAAATCTTATCATCGTTGCCTTTGCATAGGGGTAACGATATAAGTGCTGGAACGAGGAGATTGTCACAAACTATTGATAAAGCCTTCCATGCACATGACATGCACATGCATTTGGAGGTGTCCAAATTTGTGAATGTCTAACCTCATATGGTACAATTGTTGGTATGGATATGATTGTGATATGTTTGCTATAAAATACATGGAATATTGGAACAGAGCAACATTAACACATTCACTCGCGGAGGTAAGCACAAACAACACGTTATTAATTGGTTTTATAGGATTTCTTATAAACTGCCCTATGAATATTTGTGCATTGTATAGGATAAGATTCATATTTACAGATTGAGCGTGGTAGTGAACTTGCTCATGAATGAGGCAAACAATGTTAAAGACAAGGTTATACAGGCCTGTCCATTGTGAGGGATGGGTGTGATGCATTGTATATGCAGGGGCGTATTGTGCCAGTAAGTTATGTTTCCCTCTGTTATTTGGTTGTTTGAATAATCACAATTAACCATTTGGTTGTTAGTCTCAAGTAAATTGTGTTTTGATTTTTTTGATGATGGTTTTCTTTTCTTATCCCCCTCTAAGGTTAACTTGGTTGAGAAGAAAGACAATGGCTTGAAAACTATTGAATTTGTCATTACAGGTAATTTTGTTTGATCATAGACTTGATGTTTTCTTTTCAAGTTTTGTGAATGAAAGGGTTGAAGTTGTTGAGGTTTTTATGGCTAAGAGGTGGCTTGAGATTTTTGTGGAGAAAGAACAAAAGAGCTTGCTTGAGGTTAAAGAACAAACACAGTCTGGTTGGTTAACACGCAACACCTCCTAGTTGAGTAGTGTTGTTTAAGGTGTAATCTAGAGTGTTTTAGGGTATTTAGGATCTAGTCCTCGAGACCCTTACCTTGATAAGCAATTATGATCTTAGTGTGCTTTGAAATTTATTTTTTTAGCAACAACTTTCTTTTAGATGATATGGCTTCCAACAGCTAGTATGACACATTATCTTCTCTACTGTATTCAATCTGTTTAAGAGAGTCGATTATGTAACTTTTTTTTTTTCCTTTTGTCCAATTCTTGGGATATGTTCATAAATTTTGTCATAATAAATATGGTGCTTTTATATATGTTTTTTTTCTTGCTTTAGGCAATTTCTTCTAGTTGCGTTGTATATCTACAAAATGGAGTTTCTAATGTTTGGCACCAAATACTATTATAGTTGTTAATTTTAGGTTGAATGGATTAATCATGAAGTTTTCTTAATATTTGCAACTGTGTGGTACTAATCTCATCTATACCTTTTTTTATTTTATTTTTTCTTTATGGTTATTAGTAATTTAGGACAAGGATGTGGATGTTCACTTGAATATAGTCTTCATTCCATTTTTCTTTTTTGAGTGATGTTGATTGGGTTGAGCTTATAGTGTGTAAACCCTCCATTTTTTCCTACTAGCACATGCCTTATTGTGTGTTCGTTTAGTACTTTACAGAAATTTCTTGGTGACCCATTACTACTCATGTAACCTATCTTTTCTAAGCCACCATGGGGACTTTGGTTGAGGGATTTATCTATCCCCATTGTGACTTTTGGTAGCCCTAATTTAGACTTAGGCCCATTTGGGCACCATAAGCCCACTTAGGCACCTTATGATCACTTAGGCACCATAGGCCCACCTAGGCACTTAGGTCCACTTAGACACCTCAGGCTCATTTAGGCACCCTAGGCCCATTTAGGCACCCTAGGCTCATTTAGGCACCTTAGGCCCATTTAGGCACCTTAAGCCCATTTATGGGCCTATACCCTAAGCCCATTTAGGTACACTAGGCCCATTTAGGCACCTTAGGTCCATTTAGGCACCCTAGGCCCATTTAGGCACCTTAGGTCCATTTATGCACCCTAGGCCCATTTAGGCAACCTAGGCCTATTTAGGTACCCTAGGCCCACTTAGGCAATTGCATGGATGTATGGTTTGCATGGCTTGCATGGTTGTATAGCTCGTATGGCTTGCATGTGCTTGATTTTGTTTTTGTTTTTTATCTATCTCTGTTTATTAGTTTTATTCATTTATTTATTTATTTTTAGGAAATTGCATGAGCTTAATAATCATATTCGTTTTGTTTTTATTTATCTATTCATTAATTTATTTTGATAGAAAGTTGCTTGAGTTAATAATTCATTTTAGTTTTGCATGTGATCTATATTTTTTAATTTCGTTTAAAATTGCATATTTTGGATTTTTAATTCTTAGTTACATGTTTTTTTTTATTATTATTATTATTCTAACTCTTAGTTTTCTTTTATTGGTATTTTTATTTTCCTTTTCCTTTGTTTTTATTATTTGTTTTGCATGGAATTCTACGTGCTCCATATGGGAAAGGAAAGGGAGCATGCATGGGAAAGGAAGGGAACACCATTTTAGAAAAGAAAATTGAGGGCCGGTGGATTGGAGAAAGAGGACGAGAGAAAAGAAAAGGCAAAGAAAAAAAAATTGGAGGGTGATTGGAAGAGGAGAAGGAAACCTTTCCTACTGTGTCTTCCATCATCGTGGTTAGAGAGGGGTTTGATAGAGGATTGAGAAAAGATTAAAGAAAGAAAAAGAAAGGAAGGAAAGGGAGACACGATTGAAGGTGGCAGTGGCATCATTTTAGATAGAGAGAAATGGCGTTTTAGAAGGATTTTTTGAGAGGTGAGGTTGTGATTTTCAGAGGTGAAATCAGATAGTGTTTTGGAAAAGATTCGGGCTGCTATTCGGGGTGAAATTAGTCCGTATTTTGGAAAAGATTCGGGCTGCTGTTCGGGATGAAATCAGTCCGTGTTTTGGAAGAGATTTAGGCTACTGTTTGGGGTGAAATCATATCGTGTTTTGGAAGAAATTCAGGCTGCTGTTCGGGGTGAAATCAGTCCGTATTTTGGAAGAGATTTGGGTTGTTGTTCAGAGGTGAAATCATATCGTGTTTTGAAAGAGATTCGAGCTACTATTCGAGGTGAAATCAGTCCGTATTTTGGAAGAGATTCGGGCTGTTGTTTGGGGTGAAATCAATCCGTATTTTGGAAGAGATTTAGACTGTTGTTTGGGGTGAAATCAATTCATATTTTGGAAGAGATTCAGGCTGCTATTCGGGGTGAAATCAAATTGTATTTTGGAAGAGATTCAGGCTGCTGTTTGGGGTGCAATCAAATTGTATTTTGGAAGAGATTCAGGCTGCTGTTTGGGGTGAAATCAGTCCGTATTTTGGAAGAGATTCTGGCTGTTGTTCAAGGTGAATCAATCCGTATTTTGGAAGAGATTCAGGCTGCTGTTCGGGATGAAATCAGTCTGTGTTTTGGAAGATATTCGGGCTGCTATTTGGGGTGAAATCAGTCTGTGTTTTGTAATAGATTCAGGCTGCTATTCGAGGTGAAATCAGTCTGTGTTTTAGAAGAGATTTGGCTATTGTTCATGATGAAATCAGCTCGTGTTTGGAAAGGCTCGAGGGGCTGTTGTTTTGGGGAATCAGTCCATATTTTTAAGAAGCTCTGGTTGCAAAGAAGGCATATCGAGGGGCTCACTAACCCAGAATTTTTACAGGCTACATTCTCTTGGAATCAGGATACCATTTTGATATAGTAGTGGGAGGCACCATTAGGTGGATTTAGGCCAGGAATTTTAGAATAAGAGGTTGTAGGTTTGGAGATTTGGAGACATTGTAACCGAGAGGAAAAAAAGGGACCACACCACCACATCCTTTGCCACCAAAAGGACCCACATACTGTCACTTAGGAGAGTAAAGAAGCATCATGCACTATTGAATATTCTGAAAGTCTGAGGCTGCCAGGTTTCCACTCTTTCTCCATGTTACATAGCCACGGACAGTTCATCTAGAATGCCACTCATCCAGTCTTCATTCGCACAACTGCCACTTTGAGAAAGACACAATCCACGCCATTGCTCAGAAAGGTAAGTTGGAATTTCGTTCTATTTAAATCTTGATTTATTACATAAAAAATGTGTTGATCATCATTGGGTTAAGGCTTCAATTTATTGTGTCAGTTTGATATAGTTTGGCTTACTTACTTTCAGTTTCGAATTTGTTAGATTAAATTAGAAAGGTTTGAGTTTAAATCGAAAAAGTTTTGGTCTAGTTTAGTTTCGGTTTTGGCCCTATTCATGTACATGTGTTCTTTAGAATGTTGATAAATTTTATTTTGGGTACTTCCATTTAATTCTTAAAATTTTTGGAATTTTAAATTTTCATTTTTGTAAAATCCTTGTCATGTTATTAAATTGATAAATTGTTGATCAGATTGGTTCCTATTAATTACTAAATTATAATGATTGGTTTTAGATAAAATCCATGTTATGTTCTCAATTGTTTTTTTTTTTTTTTTTTTTTGTTAGTTCGGATAATTTTATTCAATCCTTGAGTTTTAGATTATTTTGTTTTGAATTTAATCCACACAATTACCTTAGTTGTTAATGTTCTTAATTGGTCTCATGTCTTTAATATCTTCTGTTCCTTTTTTTTCTTAAAAAAAAAAATTCAGGTGATGTCTTTAGGATTAATTTATTAGTTTTATTGATTCTAGCCAATTGTTAAGGTTGTCTATAATTTTAATTTTAGCCAAAAATCCATAATTATTAAGTTATTTAGAATTTTTGTTTTAGTTAAAATCTAGACCTATTCTAAGTTATTAAGTTGCTAGTTTGACCTACCTTGCTATTATTTAGTGTTTATAATTTCAATTTTAGTTAAATCCTTGCATGTTCAAGTTGATAATTTTATTTAGTTTGATTGGTTCTTATTTAATTCCTTACTTTCCAAAGTTTAATACATAATTGTTGATGTTGGCTTCCTTATATTTGATTGAATTGTTAGTTCTTTATCTTTGACACTTATTTTATAGGCACCTTAGGGAATTCTTGAGTTTGAATTTTCTTTTAGAAATGTTTTCTTATTAAATTGACATTTTGAGTTGAATCAAATTTTCTTTTTCCAAAAATGAATTTTTCCATCATAAGTTTGACTCCTTGATCCCAAATGAAAGGTAGCCAAAGAGAGGATCCAATTTAGCTTTTCTTTTATTCTTAAAACTCTCTCAAGTTAGAAATCAAAAATCTCTATTTTGTGTCTATTGTATGGGATTTAACAAACCATTGGGTCCTTTTTTTTACTTCCCTTAAAGTCATTTTCAAAAGCATTTAAATCACCAATAAAAAGTTTTAGAAAACATTCATTTTAGCTTTAGGCAAAGAACACACTTCTTTATTAAAATAATGCAACTAATTTCATTTAAGTTGCATTTCTCCTTTGTTGGTTTTTCAAAAATTTGGTTTTTATCCACATAGGTTTGGACTTGTGCTCCCAAACTAATGGGAATACACAGGTAAAACTTATGGAAATTGAATGGGAACTTGATCGAACCCCTACATAAGAAAATTTTCCAAAACTCTTCCTTGCTGCCAGTTTTCACTCAACCACATACCTTTTAGTTTTAAAATTCCTTTTAACAACTTTAGAATATTTTTAATTTTTTTTCTCCAAAACTTGTATGATTATCCTCACTTCTTGAACTTGAATTTAAGATTTCATTTGAGTTAGAAAGCAATTCTGGAATAGAAGATATGAATGAGTTTTTAGGGGGGCTCAGTTTTCACCCAGTTCTGGACACCCGAGATATTTAAAAAAAAAGAAAATACCAGACGACTTTTTAAATTTGATTCAATATTTTTATTCAATTCTAGGATTCTTGAAATTGATTTTAGGCACATAAAATATAAATAAATTTGCTTTTTTGAGGGAGATAAGATTTTTCAAAGTCGTACCTTCTGTGCATGCTGGATTCTAAACGTACATCTGATTAGCTTGAATGTTTTAAAAATATTTTTTAGTACTCTCCGACCCTAGATTCATTTTTTATGTGATATAGACACTTTGAACTATATGTGTGATTTTTTGTATGATTTTATGTGATCATTTATTATTTTTTTTTAAAATTCATTTTTGTATGTCAGTTTTTCTTATCTAGTTTGGACTTTGTAGAACCTTTAGGTGTCTTCGCTGCAATCTGTCCTTTGAATGAGAGTTTGGCCTTCGGTATGTTGATTTAGATGTGTAGGAGTTGTTTCCTGAATTTTCGTAATTAAATTCCACTCTAAGCCATTTTTTAGAATTTATTTTTTTATGCTCCATTTTCTAATTGCATGCTGTTGATCTTGTACATTGCTTGAATTAGTTATTTATTTTTGGAGTCATTTGACTTACCTTGGCTCAATTTTGGCTTTGGTATTGTGTATTAGATGTAATGAATATGTTATATAATTCATACTTGTCCTAATCACTATAACATTTTTGGAGGAATCTTATAAATCATGCATGCTATCCAGGTATGCTCTCTATCACTTACTTTTCGAAATCTTATGAACATGCACGTTGTTATGAGTCTTATTTATGCTTGATGTGATCCTTAGGTGCTTATATGTATGCTTGATTTGCTTGGATAAAATACATGTGTGCTATATTTCCAAACTAACCATTGATGTTTTGTGACAACGCTTAAGTCTTTATGATTTGTGATTGGTTTTTCTTGTTTGGCATGCTATTTTTTAAATCACCTAACCTACCTAGGTATCCATAATCAACCAATTAATTGCCCCAATTCCCTCAACTTAGTCAGTAGAGACCTTTATAGGGCTTAGAGGGGTGCTACCTCCTAAAGGTACCTTCCCAATAAGTAACCTGATCCCCAAACCTAGACTTGGGTTTTTCAAAGACATGCTTTTCCAAAAACTATGGAGTCATTTTTTAGGGTTTTATTTCTATTTTATTTTTCCTTTAAAATAAAATAAAATAAGTGGTGACTACGAATTTTTCAAAATAATTTTTTTCAAAAATAAAAGCGAGTCTGGCCGATGAGTGGGGGCACACGTGAAAAATGGGGGTCCACATAGAGGTTTTTGCAACTTGCAATATCAAAGTTTGATGGGTGGGCCTAATATGTTAGGAAACAACTAAAACCCTTTTTTACTATCCTTTGGCATGATGAGATAAAATCTTAGATGCCTTCATCTCATACTCCTAGGATTCTGATATGAAATCTCATCGTTTAAATGGTAGCATTTGTTTCATTTCTTTAAGATTAGATTCAAGAATTTTACCATATCCCCTCAAATTTGTTCTGAAAGTGAATCTTTCTTTCTTAATCAACTTCCCCATCCGTGGGGTTGGATTGAATAATGGTGTGTTTGGGTTAGTTTTTGAAGGAAAAAAAGCAGTTAAATTAATATTAATATCAATTCTATAGTAAATTGAAAAAATTGAATCAAACCAATTGAAAATTTTGAATTGAGCCAAGTTGTTTTAATCAAATCAAACTAAGTGTGTTTAGAGTTTGTTTGACAATGATTGTAGAAAACGTTTTTAACCTAAAATGTGTTTTTGAAAAAATATTACGTGTTTGACAAAATTTAAGAAATATTTTAAAAAAATTTTAAAATCACTTGTAATGTTTTTGAAAAATCATTTGTAGTAAAAAAAAATAAAAAATTACTTGATAGATGATTCTCCCAAACATTCTTTTAATATTGATTTAGTTTGATTTATACTAAGTAATTTAGATTTTAAATTCAACTGGTTTTTAAAACCAATTGGTCTTTTAATTTTCAAAATACATTTAAAACTTCTAGTCAAATAATAAATGTACTTAAAATTTATTTGATTATAATCTAATGATAATAAAAAAATTTCAGTAAAATCTATAAAATATACATAGGAATAAAATTGTTTTAAAAAATACTCTTCTAATATTTAAATAATTACAAATTATAACATATATAAGTTTTAACATCTTGATTCAATAGGCTAATATTACTGCACCTAGAATCAATTCATGTTTGATGATATCACATGACGATATGAGCCTTTTACACTATAATTTGTATTGCAATCATTAATTTATGCAAAAACTACATGATATACTGCTGCTTGATAAACTAATGCCATTATTTGCAATGACTTGCATTCTGATCCAAATCCATCACTTGCCAACATATCCCAAATTTGTACTTAATAAACTATAACTAAGTCAAAGCTGCTGGTGGGTTATGAGAATGGAAGATTTCGATATTCATGAGCTAAAAAGGAACAATAAATGTAGTACACATAAATCAACTAACAATAAACCTTTCTTATGATATATGAACCTAGGGTGAGTTTCAAATGTCATAGAAAACATATAATGTTGTTAATATGAATACCGAAAAGCTCTAATATTAATCCTCATCGATCACAGAATAATCAGAGACATAATTAGGATTCTGTAATAAAGCATTGCGCTCGATGGAGGATAATTGTCTACCATTATCGTTTGCATTTTCTTGCGCAATACACAGTAAAAAAAACTATGCTTTATGAATTACCATTTTATTGTTCTTCTCCCGTATTTACAGAAGTGCTTCAATGTACTCGTGGAGGTTATTTCGTGGCATTATGAAGGAATGACTTCATGGAAGCAGAGCCTACACTGCACACAACTCTTTGATGAGTATGTAGTATGCTACAAGGGATGTGCATAATGTCAATTTATAAGGGCTTAAATTTATTTTTGAAGGCCATAACAATTGCAAATTTAAGGGGTTGAATTTAATCTTAGTGCTATATTGTCATGTGCAACAATTTTAATTTATTCATTTAAGATATTTTGGTTTATTGAGTTAGTTCAAATAAGTAGCAGTAGTGGGATTCAAATAACTAGCAGTAGTGGGCTAAACAATGGGTAACGTGAGCTATTTTTTAGTATTTCTTGTTGTTTAATCTCTAAGTTGTTGAGTCTGCTAAATTATAAATTTCCTTATTCAAGAGCAATAAAACCATCAGATGAAAAACTTCCAAAAACTTGTCTTTGTTTTCTGTTTTCAAAATTCTTTCAATTCTGCTCATATTTTGCCTTAGCAACATAGCTCGAGGGCGAGGTAGGGGCGAGGGAGGGGACGGGATCGTGCCATTAACTTAGAACGTGACAGAGTCATATCAGAGTCAGTTATGGCTGACGATCAACGACTCCAAAGGCTTGAAAATCAGGTTGAGAACTTGAGTTCAGGTCAAGAAAGGCTCCTTAACAGATGGAAGAACTAGTGGGGGCAATGAACTCCTGATTAGACTTGCCAGAAGAAGGGTCCGTCAATAGGAATCAGGGACCACATGGACAGGGTGGTGCTGGGTACGCAGGTGGACTAGTGGTTCCTAAGCTTGCAAAGCTTGATTTTCCTCGCTATGATGGCTCGGAAGATCCAAATTTATGGATTTGCCACGCAGAACAATTCTTTGAATTTCAAGGGACATCATTGGAAGATCAAGTCAAATTAGCAGCCTATCACTTGGAAAAAAATGCTCAATTGTGGTACCAGCGACGCAAAAATCAAGGTCACTTGGTTACTTGGGATGGAATGAAGGCGGGATTGCTAGAGAGGTTTGCTGTAACTGAATATGAAGATTTCTTTGGAGACTTATGCAAGCTTAAGTAGATGGGAACTATTTTCGACTATCAAACTCGGTTTGAAAGGCTTCTAGCACGGGCCGACACTTTGACAGATAAACAAGAAGTTGAGTGTTTTATTAGTAGATTGAAGGATGGGCTAAGGGCGGATGTAAGAGTCCAAAACCCCCAAAATCTGTATGTTGCAATTGGGTTAGCACATACCTATGAACTCAAAGCCCAGGAAGTGAGGCGCCCAACCAACCCAACATTCTCCTCTTCAGTTCGCAACTTCAACAACCAATGGAACACCTCAACCCCTAGTGGTGCGAAAGACACAAATCTAGAGAGAATTTTACCAATCTATAAATTATCTCCAATCGAACTCCAAAGGCGGCGACAACAAGGGTTGTGCTACAACTGTGATGAAAAGTATACAATGGGTCATAAATGCAAGAAATTGTTCTTCATTGAACTAGAAGAAGATAATGAAGAAGCCATAGAAGAAGAGTGTAGAAGAGACACCGGCTATCTCTTTACATGCCTTGGTTGGGGTTCAATCTCCACAAACTATGCAGATCCACTCACAGATTGGTAAGACTCCACCGACAATTTTAATTGATTCTGGTTCCACTCATAATTTTTTGCATCACAAATTTGCTAAAATCATCGGACTTAAGTCAGAAAGGAGCTGCTTGTTTAGCGTGGTGGTTGCCAATGGGGAAAGGTTATCAAGTCCCGGGCGTTGTAATAGAGTAAAATTATTCTTGCAAGGCATCCCAATTGAGGTAGATTTTTTCTTACTTCCTTTAGAAGGTTGTGATGCTGTTCTAGGAGTATAGTGGCTGGGTACTCTTGGTCCAATTTTATGGGATTTTGGAAGGATGCAACTGCAATTCACTATAACTGGGCAAAAGGTGTTGCTACAAGGTTCAACCTTCTCAGAACTTCGGGCTCTTGAATGTGATACTGTTTCTAGAACATTGAGGCAAAGTGATGGTAGGGGAATTATCTTATAGCTTTGTGCAATCTAGCATGAGCATACAAATCATGAGGAGTTACTATTGGATGCAATGGCGCCTTTGCTCATTGAGTTCAGCGAATTGTTTGGATCACCTACGGAATTACCACATCCACGCTCTCCAGCCAGGAGCAGGTCTAATTTGTGTATGTCCTTATCGATACCCGTATTTCTAGAAACAAGAGATTGAGTGCTTGGTGGAGGAGATGTTATCACAGGGTATAATTCAACCTAGCTAAAGCCCATTTTCCTCTCCAGTACTTTTGGTGCGAAAATATGATGAGAGTTTGAGGTTTTGTGTGGACTATCGAGCGCTAAACTGGGTGACAGTCAAAGATAAGTTTCCGATTCCAATTATAGATGAATTGTTGGATGAGCTACATGGTGCCAAATTCTTTACCAAATTGGATCTCTGATCTGGGTATTTTCAAATACGAATGGATCCTCTTGATGTACCTAAAACAACCTTCCGAACTCACCATGGGCACTTCGAATTCCTGGTAATGCCTTTCGGCCTCTCTAACGTCCCATCTACATTTCAATCACTCATGAATGAGATTTTCAAAGCTCATCTCAGAAAATTCATTTTGGTATTCTTTGATGACATTCTAATTTATAGTAGCACTTGGGTTGAACATTTGAAACATGTTAGAATTGCATTTTCCATTTTGCGAGCTCATTATCTTGCAGTCAAGAAAGAAAAATGTCATTTCGGGCATACACAAATCAAATATTTGGGGCATATCATTTGTCAAAATGGTGAAAGTGGATCCAGAAAAAATAAAGACAATGATGGAATGGCCAAAACCAGCAACTATCAAAGCTTTGAGGGGTTTTTTAGGACTAACGGGTTATTATCGGAAGTTTATTGCAGGTTATGGCAAAATTATAGCTCCTTTGAATGACATGTTGCGCAAAAAATGTTTTTTCTTGGTCTCAAAAAGCGGAAGAAGCATTTGAATTATTGAAATAAACCATGATGCAGGCTCCAGTTTTAGCCTTGCCAAATTTCCAGCTCTTATTTGTGGTGGAATGTGATGCATTGGGGAATGGATTAGGAGCTGTCCTAATGCAAGAACAAAGATCTATTGCTTATTTCAACACTATCTTGAAGGGAAAACGCCTTTTGTTGTCCACTTATGAAAATGAACTTATGGCACTTGTTCTTGCGGTAAAAAAATTGCGATCTTACTTGGTTGGGCGTCATTTTGTGGTTCGAACTGACCAACGCATCCTCAAATTTCTTTGGGAGCAATGAATAATGATAGAACCGCAACAAAAATGGATGCTCAAATTAACGGGTTATGTCTTCTCCATCAAATTCAAGAAGGGTAAGAACAATATGGCAGTAGATGCTTTATCAAGAAAGGACACACAAGGGGAATTCAATGCAGTCTCTAGTCCCTTACCCCAATGGTTGGAATCCATCAAGGTTGAGAATCAATCACACCCAGAGCTGCAACGAATTCATCAGTTTACATGAGCAAGGAGAGGCTATTGGACCATGGGAAAATCGAAATGGCGAAATATTCTTTAAAGAGCGTATCTATCTTCCATCAAACTCAGAACTCATCCCAATCATTCTCCAAGAAATTCATGGAATTGGGCATGAGGGTCTTTACAAAACTCTTCATCGAGTGAATGAGGTATTCTATTAGAGGCAAATGAGGAAGGTTGTACTAGATTACATCAAGCAATGTGATGTTTGTCAATGCTATAAGATAGATCACCAAAAGCTAGTAGGTCTTCTCCAACCATTGCCTATTCCTACATAGGTATGGACAAATATCTCTATGGATTTTATTGATGGCCTACCCCCTTCTAAGGGGAAGACAGTACTCCTTGTGATGGTGGATCGGCTGTCCAAATATGCACATTTTATTCCAATGTCTCACCCTTACACTGCACCAAAGGTGGCTCAAACATTCTTTGAAAATGTGTTTAAACTTCATGGCATGCCAAGTTGATTACTACTCAAAAAGTGTTATTTTGTAGCTTGTAATTAACTCTTTTAAACACTCTTGAGTAGTAATTATTACCTTTTAACTCAATTGACATGTTAAGGACCCTTGCTATCGTTTCTAATCAAATTGTGTTAAGTTTTGGTGTTTTTGATAGCTTTTAGCTACACCAAAGCCATCCAAGAATGAGGGAGAGCTGTATATAGTTCATGGAAAAGCTTTTGGAAGCTCAAATTCATGAAGAACCAAGCTTTGGAGCTCCATATCCCTTTTCCAAAGTCGTTCAAAGTATGCAAGGAAAGAACAACGGAGAGAGGAAAAACAGAGTGAAGAAAACAGAGGACAGCAGCTGCAGTCTTCTTTCGCACTTTTGGAGCACTTCTCGAAGTCCATTTTATACATTCTATATACCATTTCGAAGCTCGAGAAGTCAGGAATCCAACGCTTCAAACGGTGTACGAATTGGAACTGAAATGAGGAAGATATGGCCTTCGCAAGACAACTGCATCCAGCTGAAGGACAAATTCGCATCTTGCGAATTTGGAACTCCAACGTGCGAAATTAAAGCCTACCTTGCGAAATGGAAAAGGAATACAGCTGCACAGTCACAGAGAAGCCCAACTTGCGAAAGTGATTTTGCAACTTGTGAACTTGGAGCTCAACGTGCGAAAATGGATTCCAAGTTGTGAAATCAACTTGCGAGATTTTCGCAAGTCACCATGCAACGTGCGAAATCTACATGCGAACTGGGATATTTGTGCACCGACTCTTTTAGATCTTTTCTTCAGATATTTTTGTATAAATTTCCATTCTTCTCCTTGTAATCCATCAACCATAAGATTTCTTAGCTAGGAAGGTTGGAAAAACTTCTCTATATATATTCCCTTGCATCCATTGTAAAATATATAGATATCATATATAGAATCAATGAACAGAGCACTTGCTCTGTTTTTCATATATATTCTTGTTTTCTCGTTAGTTTTCTTTCTAGCCAATCAAACTCTGAGGATTTTTCCTCAGAGGATGAGAGGCTAGGCTCTTCGTTTCTTGGAGTGAAGAAAGCCGGGTAAGTTTCCACATGCATAAATTGGAAGTTTTGTTCTTTTAGTTTTTAATGAAGAGAAAGTGTGACCCGTTAATGGTTTTTATCTTTTTAGTTAACTTAAAACGCCTTTAAATCACCTAGGCCAACACTTGGTAAGGCAAGTGATCTCCATCCATTGAGATGCACTTGTTTATCTCTTGCGAGCCTTTGGGAGGTGGCTTGAAGGTAGGATTTTATAGAATAGCCAATACTTGGTAAGCTTTCGGATTCCATGGATTCTTATTGCTTGCAATCTTGCTCCATGGAGGTCTAATTGTTATCTATTGTTCGCTTTTGACGGTTAATCCAAGGTTAAAGATCACCTTGAATGGCAAGTGCTAGGTGAGAGGCACGAGCCATTGCAAGTTGCATCAGTGAGAGGGATTTAGTGTTTGAACCCATTAAAGGGAAGCATTTGTACCACACCGGTTAGAGAATTAACTATATGTTAATTCTCTAATGCGAGGAAAAGAAACAAGTGACCGGAACTCTCCTTTTTGTACAAGGAATCTGAGCCCAGTGATCTAAACTCCAAGAAACACTTTTCTTTGTAATTAAAATCAGTTACTATTATTTTTGGTTAGCTTAAAACCAATCTTTGTTCAAACGTCTTTATGTTTTCTTTTAAAGCTAACCTTGAAATGAAAAGGCACCAATTCATCTTTGAAATAATATCAATTGCGAAGTGAAAACCCATCTCTGTGGACGATCCTAGAGCCACTATACTATGCTAGTTAAATGCTACCCCGGTATATGGTGAAATAGGTTTATAAATTTTGTTGATTACTCCCGTCTGAGGATTGAGATCAAAGCACATCAATTGAGTTGAATCAATTGGAACACCAATCGGGCACGAATCAAATGGCGCCGTTGCCGGGGATGGTGCCACTTTGCAGTGATATGATCTTTTAAGAACACTTGTGATCTTCATCACAAGTTTGGTGATTTTTATTTTCCTTTACTAACTCTTTTTAATTGTTCTTTTTCTTTATTTATGTTTTAGTTTACCTTTCAGCTAGTTTTAGTTAGTCTTAATTTTTTTTAGAATTGTTTTTCTTTTGTTTTCTCTATTTTTAATTCACAAATTGCTAGTTGTGCATGTCATATTGAATACGAGATAGCAGAGGAAGCCATGAACTTCTTGAGTTATGTGGCTGAACTTTCAAGAGGATGGGATGAACCAAATGCTAGAGATATGGGAAGAATGACATCTCAACCTAATGCTAAGGCTGAGATGTATATTTTGAAGGAAGAAATCGACATGAAGGCAAAGATTGTAGCTATGGCAAGGAGATTGGAAGAGATAGAAATGAAAAAAATGCAAGAAATGCAAGCCATCTCTCAAACACCATTGCAAGCTATGCCTTGGGCCATTTGTATATCTTATGAGCACTTGGTGGAAGAGTGTCCTACCATTCCAGTGGTGAGGGAAATGTTTGGTGATTGCAACACCTACAATTCCAATTGGAGGGACCATCCAAATTTCTCTTGGAAACCACAGCCACCTCAGTACCAGCAACCTTCTCAAGCACCTCAGCAAGCCTCGAACCTTGAACAAGCTATAGTGAATCTTAGCAAGGTCGGGGGAGACTTTGTTGGAGCTCAGAAATCCATCAATGCTCAGCTCAGTCAAAGAATTGACAGTGTAGAGAGTTCATTGAATAAAAGGATGGATGGAATACAAAATGATCTATCTCAAAATATAGATAATCTCCAATACTCAATCTCAAGGCTCACCAATCTCAAGGCTCATAAGAGAGAATCTTCACAAGTGAGAGACGTTAAAGCCGTGATCACTCTAAGGAGTGGTAAAGAGGTTGATTTGGCCACATCCAAACAAGAGCATGAATCAGAGAAAAAGAAGAGGGAGAAAATTAAATGAAAGAGAAAGGGAATTGTTTCCATTGCCATCATACAATGCAAATCTCTAATGAAGGATGCTAACTTCATATGGGATCCGGGCAAGCTGAAACAGGACAACATTTTTTTGATGGACTTAGTCTTTCTAAAGACTAGCTAGTCCATATCTTTTTGCTTTATTACTTGTTCTAATTTTGATTTCAATGCTTTAATTTTAATTAGTTTTGATTTAAAGTTTTTGGATGATCATTGCAGGAGGGATTGCAAAACAGTTGGGTATACTGTCAAAAAAAAAAATGATGAAAGAAAAGGAAGAGAAGAGAGAATTCTAGCCATTGGTTCTATTGCCACTTCGGGACATATTTGGAGCACTTCCTCGAGTCCATTTTATACATACTATATACCGTTTCAAAGCTCGGGAAGTCAGGAGTCCAACGCTTCAAACGGTGTCTAAATCGGAGTTGAAACGAAAAAGTTATGGTCATTGCAAGAAAACTGCACTGAGCTGAAAGAAAATTTCGCACAGTGTAAATCAAGGTGCGAAAATTTTCGCATCGTGTGAAACACCCTCCTGGAACACGAGTGGCATTTTGCATAGCCCAAACCAATTTTCGCACCGTGCGAAACAAGGTGCGAAAATTTCGCACAGTGCGAAATTGAGTGCGAAACTCGATTCAAGGTGCGAAAATTTCGCACGGTGAAATTTTAAGCTGCGAAAACTCCTAACTGTCTTTTAAACCCATTTTTAAACACCCAAGACTTTGTTTTTCATTCCTAAAAGCCATTTCGACTTTCGAAAGAGTTTTTAAACGTGTGACCATCCAAATTCCGCCCCTCCCTCTCTATTTAAAGCCTTAAGAACATGCATTAGAGGAGAGAACACCCCCGTGCACCATTTGAGAACTCTTTGGAAATCAAGAACCCCCACCTCTCTCCATTTCAGCCATGGCCAAGACTAGAGGAGAGCCCCGTGTACCCTGGGATCACACACATGAAGCCTCTCACTCCATTTCTGACCTCCCTAAACCATCACAGCCCATAGCTCCAACTGAGAGCTCCAGTTGAGAAGACTACGCCACCTAAGGAGACTACCAGAGCAGAGGTCAATGTCCTGACCCAACCCACTCAGAAGGCCACCACAGAGCCATTATCTCCACAGGACCCTACCACTACTTGATCATCTCTTTAATTTTTGTATTTACTTATTATATTAGTATAGATAATTCCATGTTTTGATGTTTTATATTCTGGGATTGGATGTATTGCATGATCATATATTATATTCTATTTTCTCAGATTAATGTATAGACATCATTTTTGTTTAAACTTGGCATTTTTCTATTTCCTCTACTCACTGAATCTTTTGTTTGTTTTTTTTTTTTTAAACATGTGGTTTCTCCTATACGACTCAGACTCCATGCCACTCAGGAGGTACCACTTCCTCCCTTTATTTTTTAATCGCTCTTGAAACATTGAGGACAATGTTCAGCTTGGTTGGAGGGAGAGTTGAGGAAGGAAGTTTTGTTATTAATGCTAAGTTATTTTGGTAATTTAGTTGCTTTTTACTTAATTTTTAAAATTTTTTAAAGTTTTTTTAAATACTCTCCATGGTTATTAAGGAAAAAAATTTCAAAATGAAATGGGAGAAATTGATTTTTTTTTTCTTTTTACTTGACTTAGAGTTTGTATTATGTTTATTAAAGTTGATGAATTGTTGAAACTTCTATTGATTTCAACCTTAGTTCTTCCACTTTAAGCTATTCACACACTGTGCACACTAGGTTCCGATTATAAGATGAAAAACTATTTTCCCCCTTGACTTAGGAAAATTTAGACTTGGTACCTTTGACCTCATTTTAATAGTGTTGAGACACCTTATAAAAGGCCAATGAGCCTTTGGAAAAAAAAAATGTTTTACTTGCCTTGAAACCCGAGTAAGGTCTAAGGGGTATATGGTGAAAATCTTTAAAACCTGGTGCCCTAAGCCTTCAATGGTTGGGAGTCACCGACCTCAATGCTCGTTACATGGGTGAATAGGTGGAGTTTAACATATTGTAGGTGCTTGGGTATTAAAAATTCATTCTCAAAAGTCCGGGGTGAAATCTGAGGAGTTTGTGGTTGAAAAATCCTTAAAGCTTGATGCCCTAAACCTTGATTGGTTGGGAGTCATCGATGGACCCCCGTTACATGGACAATTCAGAAAAGAATGCCTTTAAGTTTTGCACTCCTACAAGAAAAAATTGTGAAAGAAAAGAGGTGCGTTCTTAGCCTATTGGAGGTTGATTAGTTTGCTAAGCTTTGAAAAGAACTAGGTTGAGGGGAGAGATTAGTTTGACATACTATATCCGGAAACTAATAAATAACACATAGATTTTTGTGGAAGAGTAAGGATTGGACCTTTGGGAGTGGAAATTATTTTGAAGCTTAAATTTGCATAATGCCTACTCTTTATGAATTGTGACTAGGCAAATTATTTGATAGCTCCTATTGAAGTTTGAGTTTTATTTCTTTCATGTTCCATGTGAGAGTTTGATCAGTCATGCCACTTAAACATTTTTTGGAGTGATCAGCATGATTTTGTAATAATTTACTTTTATTTTTATTTTTTCTCTCCTTCATTGCTAAGGGACTAGCAATATGTCGGTTGGGGAGAGTGATTACTACTCAAAAAGTGCTATTTTGTAGCTTGTAATTAACTCTTTTAAACACTCTTGAGTAGTAATTATTACCTTTTAACTCAATTGACATGTTAAGGACCCTTGCAATCGTTTCTAATCAAATTGTGTTAAGTTTTGGTGTTTTTGATAGCTTTTAGCTACACCAAAGCAATCCAAGAATGAGGGAGAGCTGTATATAGTTCATGGCAAAGCTTTTGGAAGCTCAAATTCATGAAGAACCAAGCTTTGGAGCTCCATAGCCCTTTTCCAAAGTCGTTCAAAGTATGCAAGGAAAGAACAACGGAGAGAGGAAAAACAGAGTGAAGAAAACAGAGGACAGCAGTTGCAGTCTTCTTTCACACTTTTGGAGCACTTCCCGAAATCCATTTTCTACATTCTATATACCATTTCGAAGCTCGGGAAGTCAGGAATCCAACGCTTCAAACAGTGTACGAATTGGAGCTGAAATGAGGAAGATATGGCATTTGCAAGACAACTGCATCCAGCTGAAAGACAAATTCGCATCTTGCGAATTTGGAACTCCAACGTGCGAAATTAAAGCCTACCTTGCGAAATGGAAAAGGAATACAGCCGCACAGTCACAGAGAAGCCCAACTTGCAAAAGTGATTTTGCAACTTGTGAACTTGGAGCTCAACGTGCGAAAATGGATTCCAAGTTGCGAAATCAACTTACAAGATTTTCGCAAGTCACCATGCAACGTGTGAAATCTACATGCGAACTGGGATATTTGTGCACCGACTCTTTTAGATCTTTTCTTCAGATATTTTTGTATAAATTTCCATTCTTCTCCTTGTGATCCACCAACCATAAGATTTCTTAGCTAGGAAGGTTGGAAAAACTTCTCTATATATATTCCCTTGCATCCATTGTAAAATATATAGATATCATATATAGAATCAACGAACAGAGCACTTGCTCTGTTTTTCATATATATTCTTGTTTTCTCGTTAGTTTTCTTTCTAGCCAATCAAACTCTGAGGATTTTTCCTCAGAGGATGAGAGGCTAGGCTCTTTGTCTCTTGGAGTGAAGAAAACCGGGTAAGTTTCCACATGCATAAATTGGAAGTTTTGTTGTTTTAGTTTTTAATGAAGAGAAAGTGTGACCCGTTAATGGTTTTTATCTTTTTAGTTAACTTAAAACGTCTTTAAATCACCTGGGCCAACACTTGGTAAGGCAAGTGATCTCCATCCATTGAGATGCACTTGTTTATCTCTTGCGAGCCTTTGGGAGGTGGCTTGAAGGTAGGATTTTATAGAATAGCCAATACTTGGTAAGCTTTCGGATTCCATGGATTCTTATTGCTTGCAATCTTGCTCCATGGAGGTCTAATTGTTATCTCTTGTTCGCTTTTGACAGTTAATCCAAGGTTAAAGATCACCTTGAATGGCAAGTGCTAGGTGAGAGGCACGAGCCATTGCAAGTTGCATCAGTGAGAGGGATTTAGTGTTTGAACCCATTAAAGGGAAGCATTTGTACCACACCGATTAGAGAATTAACTATATGTTAATTCTCTAATGCGAGGAAAAGAAACAAGTGACCGGAACTCTCCTTTTTGTACAAGGAATCTGAGCCCAGTGATCTAAACTCCAAGAAACACTTTTCTTTGTAATTAAAATCAGTTACTATTATTTTTGGTTAGCTTAAAACCAATCTTTGTTCAAACGTCTTTATGTTTTCTTTTAAAGCTAACCTTGAAATGAAAAGACACCAATTCATCTTTGAAATAATATCAATTGCGAAGTGAAAACCCATCTCTGTGGACGATCCTAGAGCCACTATACTATGCTAGCTAAATGCTACCCTGGTATATAGTGAAATAGGTTTATAAATTTTGTTGATTACTCCCGTCTGAGGATTGAGATCAAAGCACATCAATTGAGTTGAATCAATTGGAACACCAATCGGGCATGAATCACAAGTTCAATAGTATGTGATCGGGACTCCACTTTTGTAAGTGCTTTTTAGAAAGAGCTTTTCAAATTGCAAGGCACTAGCTTCAATTTCAACTCATCTGACCACCCCCAAACTGATGGCCAAACTGAAGCAGTGAATCGGACTCTTGAGATGTACCTACGTTGCTTTACTAGTTCAAGACCAAAGGAGTGGGTTCAATGGGTTCCTTGGGCTGAATTATGTTACAACACTAGTTTACATGCTTCTACTCGCAAAACTCCCTTCGAAGTGTATGGAAGAGAGCCCCCCAACTTGCTTTCCTATGTTCCTGGTATATCAAAGTTGAAGCTATAGATAACATGCTCTAAGCAAGAGATAAAGTTGTAAAAGACTTAAGATGTCAGCTCTAACAAGCACAATCTAGAATGAAGACTGCTTATGACCAAGGGCGAGTTGAGAGAGAATTCGTTGTTGATGATTGTATATCTGCGGCTACAACCTTATCGACAAAATTCGTTGGCTTTGAGACGGTCACATAAACTCTCTCCGTGATTTTATAGGCCATATCGTGTGTTAGAACGAATTGGTTCGGTGGCTTATTGACTTGATCTCCCGCCAGGAAGTAAAATTCATCCAGTTTTCCATGTGTCGATCCTTAAAAAATAGCTTGGTACAACTGATAAAATTGATTCTTTTCTTCCATTAGTATCAGAAACATAAGGTCACTTGCAAGCTCAGCCTATAGCAATTCTAAATTCTTGTAACAACGGGCGTAAGCGTGAACTACTTATTCAGTGGTAGGGGCTCCCCACAACAAATGCTACTTGGGAGGATGAGTACCAACTTCGAAACAAATTTCCTGACTTTGTGTGTCCTTGAGGACAAGGACGATTCCAAGAGGGAGGAAATATCATGTGCAACAATTTTAATTTATTCATTTAAGATATTTTAGGTTATTGAGTTAGTTCAAATAACTAGCAGTAATGGGGTGCAAATAACTAGTAGTAGTGGGCTAGAGAGTGGGTAACGTGAGCTATTTTTTAGTAATTGTTATTGTTTAATCTCTAAGTTGTTGAGTCTGTTAAATTATAAATTTTCTTATTCTAGAGCAATAAAACCATCAGATGAAAAAACTTCCAAAAACTTGTCTTTGTTTTCTGCTTTCAAAATTCTTTCAATTCTGCTCATATTTTGCCTTAGCAACATAGCTCAAGGGCGAGGTAGAGGGCGAGGTAGGGGGCGAGGGAGGGGACAGGATCATGCCATTAACTTAGAACATGACAAATACATTTTGGATTGTACTATGCATGTACATTATGCATGGTCTAGCATTAAAAGATTCATTCACTAATTGCAATACATAGAAGTTCTAGTGATGTGGCCTATCAATCCAGAAAATTGAATGCAATAGGCCATGTACAATTTGAGGTATCAAAAATCACCTTTTTTTGGAATTGTCAAATCAAGTGTAGTTGGTATTGTCAAATCAAGTGTAGTTGGTTGTGCAATAATGGTTGATCAATTCTAAATTGTAAGAAAACCTTATATCCCGTACAAAGTAAAAGGGTGAAGTGGAAGAGTACAATACTTGAGGAACGCCACTAAATGAGCCTAAATGTGTTGTCACTTCAATTGAATGTGCAATGTGCAGACGATTAAATTATTTGAAGTGATTATAGAGACATGGTTATATATATCATTCATCGACTATCGGAAACAATGGATAAGCAAGGGTCATGTATCGAAACACGCAACAGTCATTTGGTAAATATTATAGTCCAAGAGACATGTTTGAGTGTACAGGGTGTTATTGGGTTTTGGAAGACGAGTTTTACTACCCAATGACACTATGTGAGAATTTATGATATATTATCATGTTATTCAAAATTTAAATTTTTTACTTATAAACTGTAAACAAAAATGTGGTC
Organism: Vitis riparia; assembly: GCF_004353265.1. Classification (NCBI taxonomy): domain Eukaryota; kingdom Viridiplantae; phylum Streptophyta; class Magnoliopsida; order Vitales; family Vitaceae; genus Vitis; species Vitis riparia. The sequence continues at coordinate 227,849 of NW_023269672.1, read as the reverse complement.
TCCTTATTATTTACCCCATAGTAGTATACACTTCAAATTGCATGTGACAAGAAATTTAGCGATAGTATCATGAAGCGGGATGCGTAATAAAATTACACCAACAGGGCATACAATAACAATTGGGTATTATGTGTGGGTTGATGCACAAATTAAGGGCCCAAAGGCATAGTGGTGCACACACACATGACTACCCCGAGCATCATGTAGAAACTATATTTGACACCCCAGATCGTCATGCAACCAATGCATTTGACATATAGCGAGATGGGTCGGAACCTAGACAACATAGCATAATTTCTTAAAATAATGATATTGTAATTTTGTAGAATAATTATAATAACAGTAGAAATGGCAACAAATTCATTCTAATTATCCTACTGCGGATGATGATGATGACATTGTGCATGATGTCATGCCATTGAGTGCTCTTCTTTGTCCCCCCACCACACATAAGCGTGAGGACACGTAGAATACATCGTATGGCACCGAATCTGTTGTCTCCCTTCATATCATAGCCACAAACTCGTCAATCTACCATAAGGATGGTTGATTCGTTCCCAATTGGTGTATCGGTTGATTCATGTCCTCTCAATGGTCCCCAACAACGGTGCCATTTGATTCGTGTCCAGCTGGTGTCCCTTGATTTTGGTCCTTAGACGGGAGTAATCAACAAAATTTATAACTTATTACATCATGTACTAAGATAGCCTCAGCTAGCATAGCATAGTGGCTCTAGGATCGTTCATTAGGATGGGTTTTCACTTCACAATTAATATCAATTCAAAGATGAATTGGTGCTTTTTCATTTCAAGGTTAGCTTTAAAAGAAAACATAAAGATGTTTGAATGAAAAAGGTTTGGTTTTAAGCTAACAAAAATAGTAACTGATTTTAATTACAAAGAAAAGTGTTTCTTGGAGTTTCAGATCACTAGGCTCAGGTTCCTTATACAAAAAGGGAGTTCCGATCACTTGTTTCTTTTCCTCGCATTGGGGATTTAACATATAGTTATTTCCCGAACCAGTGTGGTACAGATGTTTCCCTTTAATGGGTTCAAACACTAAATCCCTCTCACTGATTCATCTTGCAATGGCTCGTGCCTCTCACCTAACATTTGCCATTCAAGGTGATCCTTAACCTTGGATTACTCGTCAAAAGCTCGCAAGAGATAACTAATGGATGTCTCCTTAGAGTCCAAAAGCTTACCAAGTGTTGGTTATTCTAGAAAATCCTACCTTCAAGTCACCTCCCAAAAGCTCGCAAGAGATAAACTAGTGCATCTCCATGGACGGAGATCACTTGCCTTACCAAGTGTTGGCTCAGGTGAATTGAAGGCGTTTTAAGTTAACTAAAAAGATAAAAACCATTAACGGGTCACACTTTCTCTTCATTAATAATTGAAACAACAAAACTTCCAATTTTGCATGTGGAAACTTACCCGACTTTCTTCACTCCAAGAGACAAAGAGCCTAGCCACTCATCCTTTGAGGAAACATCCTTAGAGTTTGATTTGCTAGAAATAAAAGTAATGAGAAAACAAAAATATGAAGGAAAAACAGAGCAAGTGCTCTGTAAAATATATTTCTTCCTATCGTCGGATTACATATATTACAAGATTTTTGATGGATTCATTTACATTGGTTCAAAGATATATATAGAGAAGATATTTTCTAAGAAATATCCCAATAATATCTTTGATTGATTACAAGGAGAAAATAGAAATTTACACAAAATATCTTGAGAAAAAATCTAACTTAGTCGGTAGCAAATATCTGAGATTGCACAGGTGGATTGCGCATGTTGATTCACATGTTGAATTATCCATTTTGCAAGTTTGAACTTTGGTTTTGCAACTTGGAGATGATTTGCAACTTCATTCGCAGCTTGAAGGTGATTTTGCAACGTGGTTCGCAGCTAAGGAACATTTTTGCAGCCCATTTCGCAGCTGCGAAATGAGGGGGCGGAGCTGCGAAATGGCACTCGTGTGCCAAGGGGTGGTTTCGCAGCTGCGAAACACCGTGCGAAATTTTCGTAGCTCAATTCGCTCAGCTTTGTGTAGTTGTCTTCAAATAGCCATAACTTCTTCGTTTCAACTCCAATTAATGTATCGTTTAAAGCATTGGACTCCTAACTTCCTGAGCTTCGAAACGACATATGGTATGCATGAAATAGACTTCAGGAAGTACTCGAAATGTGTCCAATAGTTTCCATCCTCTTGAATTCTTCATGTTAGATTCCTCTGTTTTTCCTCCTTGCATTCTTGATTGACTTTGGAAAAGAACTACGAAGCTCCAAAGCTTGGATTCTTCATGTAAATGAGCTTCCATTTGCTTTGTCATGGATTATATAAAACTCTCCCTCATCTTAGATTGCTTTGGTGATAAAAAAGCTATCAAAAACACTAAAACTTAACACGATTTGATTAGAATTGATTGCAAGGGTCCTTAACATGCCAATTGAGTTAAAAGGTAATAACTACTACTCAAAAGTATTTAAAAGAGTTAATTACAAGCTATAAAATAACACTTTTTGAGTAGTAATCAATGGACCTGAAGGAAGCATCCACAATGGCATTTGTTGGGGATTTGGAGTTGAGGTGTGTTGTTTCAAACATTGCTCAATTTCTTTAAACTTATAAAAAGAAGAAATGAGTCTTAACTCTTTTCTTTTTCATAGCGAGGAGCTTGTTTTCATAGCGACAATCTAGGGTGCTTCGAAAGGAATAGCTGGATAGGAAACCATGTAAAAAACATACTTTATCCCATCTATACTCGAGCCAAGTTTGAAAAAAATATTTCATTTTATTATTTTATAGCTTGCTAAAATGTTTATCATTTCTATCATTAGGCCATGGATGTCTACTATTGAATGATGAAATTTGAGGACCTAACAAAGACTAAACTGTTTCTCACACCTTATATATTTGTAATTATTAGTTATCTCTTCACGGAATAATGATCTGGATAGTTTAACTTAAAAATATTGTTGCCAAAATCACTAACAAAAACATTAAATCTTTGTTTTACAGGAAGGGTCCTCCCAACCCAAAGAAATATTTAGTGAAATATTCAATCAAAGGGCGGTTCGAACCACATATGTGTGAGATGGATATCCCATACTCAAATGTTAAAGCGGTGAAGGGTGATGGGAAGTTAAATGGCAAACTTGTGATAGGAATGATTGTGGGGTATTTGTCATGAAGTTTATGGACTACTAGTCCATGGGTGAATTTTTGAAATTGGGTGGATTTTTGAAATCAATCGATGTGGTATGTTGATAGATTTTTGAAACTCATGTCATTTATGTAATAATAGTATATAACAAATGCAGATTTTTCTGATCTGTCTGGTAAACTTGTAACATTGTGGGGAATTTGAATAGAATACACATCGACATATGTTTCAAAAGGAATGGTGGGAAGTGGTTGGTAGATTTTACATTGGACACTGATTTGGTAGTATACATTTTCGAAAAGAGAATATTATGTAAATTTATTTGCTATTTTATTTGGGTTTACTTATTCAGAAAACATTGATAGGCTCTTCTTGAGCAGGAGTGATGAAACACACTAGGGAATATTGAGTAGTTTTTTGTAGTTCGACCCAATGATGTCAGATTTGTATAGCTAATTAAGCAGTTGTACATTGTGTATCTCAGATCTTCAGGTTTGGGTACTAGTAAATTCTGTACAAAAGCCCTTTATGGTCCTTGGTCATTCTCCTTTTATCAGGTTGAAAATACAACACAATTGACTTAGTGTTAACTTCTAAAGTTCTTGGTCACTGGTGAAGTCCAATTGTACTAGGTGCTTGATTGTATTTCTATGAGTTTTTTCAATCAATTATACACTTAGACTCCCTTGTTTCTCTTTTGTATTAGGTTCACTACTGGGTCATTGGAATAATGGTCTGTCGTATACAGTAGCATATTTTTATTCATTGAGTGGGCACTGAAATGGTTTTATACCCCTGGCATTCCTCACACCCATTGCAATCTCCCCAATTCATCGGTTTCTGTGGTGGGTTTCATCTTTCAGTTTTTGGGTTATTGATGTTGTGAGTATAAAATGTCCTATGTTCGATAAATTGATAACAGGTGAAGAATGATCTTACCTTGAAATTCAAAGAAAATGTTCATATATGGTTGCATTGATTCATTGTTTTACTATTGTTTTTGTATGCAGATGATTTTTTCCCTATGTAGAACTTATGATTATGTTAGGCTTCAATTGTATGCAAAATGGTACCGGAATGGGAAGTGGAAATGGGTATCTCATTTATCTTTTAATCCATTCTCATGTTTGGATAACTCTAAGTAGGGGTCTCCAACGGGCGGGCCGGGCCGGGCCGTAAATAGGAGGCCCGCGGCCTAGCTCGGGCCGGGCCGGGCCATTCTAAAATGCTAAGCCCGCGGCCCGGCCTATGAGCCCGCGGGCTAGCGGGCTGGCGGGCTGGGCGGGCCGGGCCGGCGGGCTTTTTGAAATAAGCCAAAATGGCTTTAAAAAAAGGGAAGGGAGAGGGGGGGATTCGAACCCCTCCCCTCATGTTTAAATTTCAAGGTTCTAACCAACTGAATACATTCCTTTTATGCTTATTAATTGAGTTAGTTATATATATAAAAAATAAAGTATATTATTTTTTTAAAAAAAATTAAAGGGCGGGCCTAAGGGGGACCTACGGGCCTATGGACCTAAATTTAGGCCCGTAGCCCGGCCCGCCCATAAACGGGCTCGGGCTTTAGCCCGTCGGGTCGAGCCGGGCCTAAAGTGGGCCGCAGGCTTTTTGGAGACCCTTAACTCTAAGTGAAGATGGAAATGGAATCAAGAATGATTTCAAGGGAAATAAATTCCACTTATAAGTGGGATTTCAATTAATCCTTTAGTAAAGGGTGTTTTGATTCCTTAAGTGCAGCTTATTTTTAAAAACACTTTTCAAAAATTAAAAAATAAAAAAAAATTTGGATACATTATTTTTAAAACTATTTTTTTTATTTAGATTTTGTAAAAGGAAAAATTATAAATTTGATTTATATAATATAAACTAAATTCAATCCTGTTAAAAACAAAAATTGTTTTGTAATTATAAATAAATTAAAAAATAAATAATTTTAATAAAATATGAATATTAATATTATAATAAAATCATAAATTATTATTTTTATAAATATTGTAAAATTATGCATATTAATATCTTATTAAAGAAGTTTAATTTTTTAAGATATAAATGAGTCAAAATTTTCAATACATACATACCTTTAATACTCAACTAAGGACATGATGTTCTAAAAAATTTTATTTAGTCTCCGAAATTTTGTATTTAATCTGTAATTAATTAGTCAATTTTTGAATTTCAAATTATTCTTACAAATTATAAAATTTATTAAAGAATTTAAGATATTAATTTTAGAAATAGTTTGTTTTTAAAAAAAAACTATGATTGGGAGAATTTTTTTAAAAAAAAATGAAAATAAATATTGTAACATTTAAATAAAAACAAATAATTATTCTAACCTTACATTCCTAAATACATCAAAACCGAAGAATTGGAATCACCAAATCAATTCCTATTCAATGAGGAATGGAAATGGAAACAAAATATTCATTACTATTCCCCGTTTCTATGTATCAAACACACCTTAAATAACAATGCTTTCCATTTGGGGCAAGAAGAATGCTTCAAAGATACAGCTCATATAGAGTTGATGAAAAATGAGATAAAGCAAACCATACTTTCATTCTCAAGAAATGGTCCTAAACAAATATCTAGAAATTAAATTTCATTATGAAAAAAATCATAAAACACTCTCACTATGTCTCTTAATTCAAAATATACCAAACAACTATAGATTAAATAATAAAGCAAGCATTGTATAAGAATTCCAACATGTAGCCAAAACAAGAAGGTTCATAAAACAAATCCAAAAAAAATATTTAGAATACGAGTTTAATTACAAAAAAATAAAAAAATCAAAGAATATCCTCTACGTGTTTAATTTATCATCCAAGTGGTTGAATAGTCATTCTAGACTCCGATTAATTCCAAAATTATAAAAAGTTCAAGAAGCTTCCGAATAAGTCACAATTCAATGGCAAGAATAAACCGATTTTTAAAACTAAGAGCATAAAATCACACAAGTCATTTAAAATGTCTAGTTTACATAAAAGAAAGAAAGAAAAAAAAACAAAACAAAAAAAACAAAAAAATACCTAGAAAGCACATAAATCAATTTTTAAATCATACAAACATATCTTCTGTCATTTGTCTAATTCATTATTTTAATTCGTTATTTTAATTCATTATTTTATATTTTAACCTTATTTTGTTCTATCTTAATTCTATTAATTCCTAGCAAGCTTCTATTTCCTTATACCTTAAAAATCCAAATTAGTTGGTTTCATTTGTCTTTGTACCTTACTCTTATTACAGTGTAACTTCATTTTATATTTCTTAAATGTCAATATTTGTTTTTGATTGAAAATGGATTAAATAAACCCAAATCTAGAAAGGTATTATTTTCTACTGATTTCAACAATCAACAACTAAGAATGAATTTTGAGTCCAAGTGTTGAGATTTGTGATTTGATACTTATATAACCAATTACAATAAATAAAACCTATAATGAAGACCACGGATAAATATTAAAATAATAACAATGTTCTTTTACATACGAAATTAAATAAAATAATAACATTGGACGATTTATTTTATGATCTACATATTGCTAAATAAAATAATTAAGAAAATTTGTTACTTAAAACTAGATATGTAAATTATACATCTTGTTTTGACTTTGCTCATACCATTAAACTTTTTACCAAATCACCAAACCTAAATAATAAAAATGAAAACATTTTATTTTGTTAGGGATAATTGTAAAGTTACACATAAACATAAGATAAAATTTAAAAAATAAAATTCAAATAGTGAAAAAAAAAACACACACACACAATAATAAACACTAATACATCATATCAATATTCTTATTTAAATCATATACTAAAGGGACTCAAGTTCATTTTTTGTACATTTGACCTTTTTAATAACTCATTATTGGTGTGCTAGATTGTAATTAATTAGTATCCTTTATTTCCCACTTTGTGCTATACTATAAAATCATTAAAAATTTATTATTCACATGCATGAATGCTAATGGAGCAATCTTATATACCAAATATTCTTAACTAATATCTGGTTTTCTTTTGCAATGAACGCTTGTGCTAAAAGAAAACTACTAGCTTCTCAAGCATTAAAAAATTATGTAAGATAGCAATAAGTTTATGTGGACCCCGCATTTCGGCTCATGCATTTCCCACTCGATGGCGAGCTCGATTTTGATTTGTGGAAAATGATTTTTTATTGATTAAGAAAAATGACTTGGAGTCGCCACCTATTTTTGTTTTATTTTTGAAAGGGTAAACAAAATAAGAAAGAAAAACCCTAAGTGCGACTCCTTATCTTGGAAAATGTGATCTACGAAAAACCGGATCGGGTTCGGGGGTCAGGTTACTTATCGGGAAGGTACGGTAAAGACCATAGCACCCCTCTAAGTCCCTAAAGTCGGGTCTCTACTAATAAAACGAAGCTGACATAACAATCAGTAGGAAAAATCAATGGATACTCACCTAAATCATGCACAATATGGGAAACAAAACACGCAATAGAGATTGACCAGAATGAGAGTAGATGCATACCTCGGCCACGAGCCACAATGCGCTATCAAGAAACGGGATTAGTGCAAAATTAATGAATACAAAATATAGCTCATGCTTATCGGGGTACAAACGAAACTCAAGCAAAATACATTAAGCACGACGATTTACGATCAACAAGGATCAAACCTAGGGCCCCCACCAAAGCCCAATTTTTCATTCATGAGCTAGTCTCACAAATCCCGTGTTTTAGAATTATGGAGAATTCATTATTGCTTACCAGAAGATTATTTAGGAATTGAAAGGGGATTAAAACTATTCGAGTGAAAACCGGATCCCTGGAGTTTATTTGAAGATTGGAGTATTTGGAATTAAATTTAAAATATTAGAGCTTCGGTAATTAAAATGAAATTTGCCAAAGAAAATGAGTAATGAACTTTAGGGAATTAAACTGGAAGGATATAGATTTTGAAAGTTGAATTTGTAATAATAATAATAATAAGGAATGAACTTTAGGAAATTGAACTGCGAGAATATAGATTTTTAATAATAATAAGAAGAAATGAACTTTAAGAAATTAAACGGCTAGAGTATAGATTTTAAATAATAATAATAATAATAATAATAATAATAACAATAAATGATAATAATAATACTGATAAACGAAAGGGATTAAAAGGGCTTTGGAATTATAAGGGCCTAAGGTGATAACAATAACGATAATAATAATAATAATAATTACAATAACAATAAGGTTTTGAAATAATAATAATAATAATAATGATAACAAGATTTTGAAAGTCGAATTAATGATAACAATAATAATAATGAGATTTTAAAAGTTAAATTAATAATAATAACAATAAGGTTTTGAGGGTTTGAATTAATAATAACGTTAATAATAATAATGATAATAATAATAAGACTTCGAAAGTTCGAATTAATAATAATACTAAAAATAAGATTTTGAAAGTGTGAATCAATAATAATGATAATAATAATAATAAGATTTTAAAAGTTGAATTAATGATAAAAAAATAATAAGATTTTAAAAGTTGAATTAACACTAATAATAGTAACAAGATTTTGGAAGTTTGAATTAATAATAATAATAATAATAATAATAATAATAATAAGATTTTGAAAGTCGAATTAATGATAACAATAATAATAATGAGATTTTAAAAGTTAAATTAATAATAATAACATAAGGTTTTGAGGTTTGAATTAATAATAACGTTAATAATAATAATGATAATAATAATAAGACTTCGAAAGTTCGAATTAATAATAATACTAAAAATAAGATTTTGAAAGTGTGAATCAATAATAATGATAATAATAATAATAAGATTTTAAAAGTTGAATTAACACTAATAATAGTAACAAGATTTTGGAAGTTTGAATTAATAATAATAATAATAATAATAATAATAATAATAATAAGATTTTGAAAGTCGAATTAATAATAATAATAATATTAATGATAAGATTTTAAAAGTTGAATTAATAATAAAAATAATAATATTGAAAGTTGAATTAACACTAATGATAGTAACAAGATTTTGAAAGTTTGAATTAATAATAATAATAATAATAATAAGATTTTGAAAGTGGAATTAATAATAATAATAATAATAATAATATTAATGATAAGATTTTAAAAGGTTGAATTAATAATAAAAATAAGAATAAGATTTTGAAAGTTGAATTAACACTAATGATAGTAACAAGATTTTGAAGTTTGAATTAATAATAATAATAATAATAATAAGATTTTGAAAGTCGAATTAATAATAATAATAATAATAATATTAATGATAAGATTTTAAAAGGTTGAATTAATAATAAAAATAAGAATAAGATTTTGAAAGTTGAATTAACACTAATGATAGTAACAAGATTTTGAAAGTTTGAATTAATAATAATAATAATAATAATAATAAGATTTTGAAAGTGGAATTAATAATAATAATAATAATAATATTAATGATAAGATTTTAAAAGGTTGAATTAATAATAAAAATAAGAATAAGATTTTGAAAGTTGAATTAACACTAATGATAGTAACAAGATTTTGAAGTTTGAATTAATAATAATAATAATAATAATAAGATTTTGAAAGTTTGAATTAATAATAATAATAATAATAGGCCTTGGATTTTCAAAAATGGGCCTTGGACTTCAAATGGGCCTTGGACTTCAAAAAGGGGCCTGGAAGTGCAAATTGAGATTGGGCTTAGAGGTGTAAACTGGGCATGGGCTGCTTCTCAAGCCCAATATCTGCCACCAATGGGCAAACCCCAAAGCTCCATCTTTAGCATAGGCTTGGGCCTGGGCTCCAAATTAAGCCCAAGCCCGTCATCATCACAAGCTCCTTCATGGCCCAAGGCATCCTTCTCCAACCGGGCAACTCCTCCAGGCGAAGCCTCCACCAGCAGCGGCGTAGAAGAGAGGGGCGGGGACGGCGGCGCCGGGACAGAGAGAGGAAAGTTGCGGCGGCGATCTGGCGGCATCCAGAAGGTGCCGCCGTCATGGTGGCTGATGCACGTTCGCCTGGCTGGAGCGAGTGACGGCGGCTGAGGGGTGAGCAAGCGTCTCACCGACACGGCGCACGCAGCAAGAAGACGCGGGGAGGGGCGGCATGCGTGGCTCCCATGCAGGTAGGCGAGCGGCTTTGGGGTTCCTATGGGGGTGAGCTAGGCACGGGTATGGTTAGGTGATGTGGATGAACGAGAGAAATGGTGAGGGAATGATAAGGATGGGTTTGGTGTGCATGGGTGTATGGATATTCGCGGGTTTAGAGAGAGAAGTAGATGCAGGGAAGGATTGATGAAGAAGGAGAGAGGAATAACATGGTTAATGAAAGGTTGGGCAAATAAATCTATATAGAAGCTATATATCAAACAAATCCATGCGACTCAGTATACAATGAAATTATATGACAATGCTCAGGTATCCAGATCAGAGATAATTAAAACCAATGACTGTGAGGAAGCATGCATGAGAAAGGCTCCAAGGACTCATACCTGTGATGCCCTTCAAGACGTCCTCTCAAGCTTCCTCCCCCTTCCAGCGACCTCTCTGCCCTTTTCTTTTTCTATTCTTGTGTCTTCCTCAGCAAGCCATCCTCGGCTCCTGTTCACGTCCCATCTGGCCGCCCCATCAGCTTAATTCCCGGGGTGGTCAGAAGATTATATACAAAAAGAAAAAAGAACAAACTCAGCAGCCCTTCTCTCTCCGGGGGGGTCTACAGTTTCACATTAAATAAAATATTAAAAGTTATGTAACATTATCAACATTATCCTTCCGATAAGGAATTGAGTCTTATTCAAAGTGGATAAAGCTTATATTTGATTTCCACCTAGAAGAAAATTAAAAGAAAAAAAAAATTAAAGTCAACGAATTAGTTTTATATCTTCCTTCAAACTTATTTCACTTAGTTTTTTTAATCTTTTATATAAAAATTAAATAATTTAAAAATGTATAATTTTTAACTAATCTCTTAATTATATTTAATTTATATTTTATAATAAAATCAAATATTAAAATATATATATATATATATTTCAGTTTTTAGTGCTATCAAAAAACCAAATTAAGCCAAAAAAAAAAGTCTAGAAAATCCAACAAAACTTTATGTTATGGAAAATGGTGAAATAAAAATAAAATAAAAAGATAAATCATTGTAAAATCTCTCTACCATTAGGCTCCCGAAACCATTCCAATATTACATAAAAATCTAAATATGAAATTTTCACTTCAAAAAACCTAACAATAATTTTGAAGTGTTTTTTTGGTTGAAAAGAAAACTTGATTATAATCTATCACAATTTGATAAAATAAAAACAAAACCAACAAAATGAGAGAGGGATCACAATAATTTTGATTTTAGCTTCCAGAAAAATCTAAGGCAAAAAGAAAGGACAATACAAGGAAAAAGAAAAAAGAAAAAAAAGGCATTCATGAAACTAACCCTGTTATTTTTAGAACAAATTCATAGAATTATAAAATAGAAAAGAGAAATCTCTAAATATTTTCTTAATGTCAAAAAAGAGGGAAAAAGAAATTATGATAGGAGAAGAGGACAGTTCGATTTATGAAAAAAGAAAAAGAAAAAAAAGGTTGGATATGTGTGGACCCCACATTTTCACGTGTGTTCCCACTCGACGACGTGACTCGCTTTTTATTTTATTTGGTGAAAATTTGATTTTTAGAAAAAGACTTGGAGTCGCCACTTATTTTTATTTTTTTAAAAGGGAAAAACAAAATAAGAAAGAAAAACTCTAAATGTGACTCTTGAAGAAAAAACAGGTCTGTGGAAAACCAAAGTCGGGTTCGGGGGTCAAGTTAGTTATTGGGAAGGTACGGTGGTGACCCGTAACACCCCTCTAAGCCCGTATACATACGACCTCTACTAAACGAATCAAGGGAATTGTGGCAATTAATTAATTAATTATGAATACCAAGAAAAATAATCAATGTATAAGTTATGATAAAAATCAATATATACAAAAATAACGATGAAATCTAATTATAAGAATACATGAAATGAATAACAAGAGAATTGTGCAAAAATGATTTATTGAACTAAAAAAATGGTATTAAAAAAAATGGTCTTCAAGAAATTTCAAATGATTTTATAAAAAAATGATTTTGAATTAACGATTTCAATTTATTTATTTACAAAAAAAGAAGTTTCAATTTATTTTCAATTAATGATTTGACTCAATTTCATTTAAAAAATAGTGATTTTGACAAATTATTTAAAACGGCATAACTTTATTTGCAAAAGAAATTTCAATTAAAAAGGAAAAACAAATATTTAAATCCTCTATTTCTAAAAAAACACTTTTAATCCCATTTTAATTAAGGAAAAAGAATTCATTTTTAAAAAATATTTTTGGACAATTTTATTAAAAATTAATTTTTGGGACATCTTTATTTACAAAACAATTTTTGGACAATTTTTATTAAACAAAGAAATTTTTGGACAATGTTATTAAAAACAACTTTTCGAATTCTATTAAAAACAATTCTTTTGGATTTTTCTAAATGCATTTTTCTGAATTTTTATAAATAAATAAAGAAAAATAAATAAACTTTCTTTTATTAAAAAGAATATTTAAAATTATTATTTTATTAAAACATATTTACTAAATTCTTCATTTCATTTAAACAAAATTTCTAGTTTGTTCGATGTTCACACTCAATACATATATATGAACAAATATTTACAAGAACTAATAAAAATAAAACCAAATAAAAGTAGAAAATAAAATATGTACCAAAATAAACTTACAAGCTCAATGTCTGCCTACAATTTTTTGATTCTCACTTTCTTCCATGAAATTTCGTACTTTGCGTGTCATAAATCCGTGCTAGCTAATAGAATTGCAAAATGGACCCATGCAAAGACAAAAATAGCCCAAATGTAAATATCCAAAAATATGTAGAGTCCAAAATAATTATTCAAACTTCAAATTTGTCTAATAAATTTCATTAATTAAAAATTGGCTCAAATTAACAAATATAACCCAACAAAAATATCTCACATGTCATGAGCCCTAATCTAAAATTTTCAAATTAATAGCCAGAATATAAGTTCAATTAATCAAACCCAAAACATGATAAATTAAAATAAATCTCATTGGGCCTAAATTTAATATCCCATAATCCAAGCCCAATTTAATATACACCACAATTGTCCCATGTCCAAATTTAATAGTTCAAATTGGTCAAACCTATATCAAATATTCAAGTCATCCAACAAATTTCACCCACATTGTGGACCCAAAATTCACATCAATTAACAAGCCTACATCAATAATATACATGGTCAAATGAAATAATATCTCAAGCTCAATCCAATAAAACCCAAACAAATAACCAATTAACAATAAGCTCAATTCCAAATAAACAATATGCAATTGATATAATCCAAATATCCCAACTTAATCACCAAATGCAATATAACCACAAACCCAAATTAACAAATTTCAAATTAATCCACCAACAATAAATTAACTCAAATTTCATATTAATTCTTCAATAACAAATTAACTCAAATTTCATATTAATTTACCAACAATAAATTAACATAAATTCTATGCTAATTAATAAAGCTCAAATATAAAGCCCACAAATAAACATAAATGCACAAGCCCAATTTCAACAACAATTATTATTAAAATCAAATAAAGAAAAATAGTAATAATAATAATAATAATAATAATAATAATAATAATAATAATAAAATAATAATAATAATGATAATAATAATAATAATAATAATAATAATAATAATAATAATAATAATAATAATAATAATAATAACCGACTGTCCCAAAAATGGATGGAAGGAGAAGGGATCCCCAATTGCTAGAAATGATGCCGACGACGGTAGCTCATCGGCGATGACTAACCGACTGTGGATATGGAGATGGGTTTCACAGGAAATAAAAAGAAACGAAAAAGAAAAAAGAAATGGAAAGACAGAAAAATGAGGGGGCGTGTGGCAGTGGGTGTTCTGAAGGAGAAAAGAAAAAAAAAAGATGAGGAAGGAAAAATCTGGGGGGTTCCCCGGTCGGTCTATGTGGGAGCTGGGGGAGGAAAAATGGAGAAAGAAAAGAAAAATCAGAGAAAATGGGGATCGACCGTATTCTGTGAGAGTTGGGGAAGCATGGAGAAAAAATAATAAATAAATAAATAATAAAAAGTAAAAAGTAAGAAACAAATGAAGAGCTAAGATGGGGAGTCGGCCACTGTCGCCGTCCTAGAGGAAACCTTTAGAAGAAAGGAAGAAAAATGGAAATGAAAGGAAAGGGAAGAGAGAAGGGTCTTAGGGGTAAAGTTGAGAATGAAGAAAAGGTAGGGAAGGCTGAAGAATGGCGGGAAAAATAAATAAATAATAAAAAATTGGGAGAAGAGATATTGGGGGAGGCGCCCGCAGTTTCTTGGAATGGGGGTTGTCATTCTTAGGAAATTAGGGGAGAAAGTGGAGGGCAAAATGGGGAGAAAAAAAACGGGGGGAAAGGAAAATGGGGGAGGACCCAGCTGTGTGGGAAAAATAGAAAGAGAGAGTATGAGTGGGTGGGTGGAAAATGGAAAAGAAGATAAAAAAATAAAAAATAAATAAATAAATAAAATAAGAAAAGAGAGATGAGATGGTGGCCGGTGGTGAGGGGTATGGGAGGAGAGAGAAGAAGTGGGTGGGGTGGTTGAGGAGTAGGAAGAGAGAGGAGAGAGAAAAGAAAAAAGAAAAATAAAATAGATATAATAATAATAATAATAATAATAATAATAGTAATAATAATAATAAAATAATAGTAATAATAATAATAAAATAAAAGTAATAGTAATAAAATAAAATAAAATGATATACAAAATAATAAAAGCTATTAAATGGTGAGTGGGCAAAAAAAAAAATACATGTAATTGGAATTTAAAATCTAAGAACAAAATTAGTCTCAAAGTTAATGTAAAAATAAAAAAATGGGACAAATTTTGGGGTCTACAATATGATAAATTCATTGTTAAATAAATAACATCCAAAGATTTATTCGGTTTTGATCAAATTTCTCAGAAACCAAACAACGAGCAAAGAAATTGGAACATAAAGAGAAAAATGAAAAAAAAAAAAAAAAAAACATACCTTTTAAGGGTGCCATTAAAGTAGGAATTTCAGTGATGCCCCTGTCCCACAAAATCCATCCATGTAAGTGATGTATTATGTGTATATACCATGGAATCAAAATAGTTGGAACAGAAATAAGCATTGTCTAATGAATCAAGAAAAGGAGTTGACCTATTTATACTATTATACCCACATTATTCAAATGATTTTCAAAGCTTCAACTCCCAAATGATGTTGAAGAAAACAAACAAAAGAATTTATGACTTATTATCAAAAACCAATGGTTGAGAGAGATCACAGATGTACACAATACAATGGATGGTTCAAACTTAAAAAAAGGATAAGAAATGAGAAAAGAGAAGATCAGTCCCAAATGCTAGAACCTTGAGATATCCTAAGTATGGAGGAGAGTGAAGATGGAGTGTCTCGATTTATACACTCTTTCATTTGATTGCTTGGAAGCATTGTTGGGAAATGGCAATCAATACAATACTGAAATTGAAGATTGAATCATTCATTTGAAAGTTGAAGAGACGTAAGCCTGCTTAGAGAAGAAAATTAGCTCTATTGGGAAGGTAAATTAGATCTATTGAGATGACTTTTGATTGCTAATGTGGCCATAAAATTAAAAAAACAAAAGATATATTACAATCCAAGGTGGTGGTTGTATGTGAATGAATCACACGAAAGTACAAATTCTATAATTTCACAAGCACAAGAAGAACCCAATCCAAACCCACCCAACCTAAAACCCAATGCAACCCAAGGATGAAAATATCGGTAATCACGGATATATCAGTACTTCAATTTTATGGATATATATCGGATATATTGAAGATATATCGGTGGATATTTTGAAAAAAAATATCGATAATCCTAAAATTGATCAAAAATTATGGAAATGTAAAAAAAAAAAAAAAAAAACTCATAGAAATATAATTAGAAGTATAATAAATATTTTAAAGTTACTTTATTAAAGAATTTAATATATGTATAATATGATTTATTATATTTGATAATAATATTATAAGCATCAACAAAAAAATATGTATTTTATAAGTGTACGTTTATTATTAAATTATATCAAATATTATTTCATAATAATATTATAATATTTAATTTTAAAATATATTTAATATTAAATTTATGATCCATTTAATTTAATTATATTAATTGATATAAAATAATCAATAATATATGTATAATTTTTTAATATTTAATTAATCTATTAATGATATTAAAAATACTATTAAAAATTATGATGATAATTTTTATATTTTTTTATAAAAATTATAATTAATTTATTTTCAAAAATATTCTTTTGTGTTGACTTTTAATATATATATATATATACACACACACACACGTTTGGTTCAAATTAACAAAGGACATAATTGCCCTAGTGGACATAGGCTGTAAGAAGTCTTATATATGGGCAAAGTGGGGAATGGAGCCTGAGCAAGAGACTGGCTGGGGAAGGGGGAGCCAGGGCAGAGGGACAGGTGACTGGGGTAGAAAGTCTAGGGCAGAGGGAGGGCATTTTTTATTTTTTTTTTTCGGGAAACTTGTGTTTTAGGGCCTTTATTTATAAAATATATGATATTCAAACCCTAAGTTTATGAAATATGAAAAGCAATCATTAATGGGCAAAATAATATGAGATTTGTGCACTATGTGCTAAGTCAATTTTATCTACCTAAGTTGCCCTTGTTGTCTTCTGCATCAGCAGCCAAATAGCCTCCATGTCATACTTAAAAAAAAAAAAAATGTGAAAATTGATAATTTCATAAAAAAAACCACCTAACCCGACTTTGGTCGTCCCATTTTCTTTCTCTCATTTTAGAGAAAAAAAAAAAAAAACCTTAAGTCAAGCGACATTTAACTTTGTTCTCAGAAATTTTTGTAGCCCTAAATCTGCATTTTGGTTTGTCAACAACCAAATTTGAGATTTTCCCTAAGCCAGAATCTCAAAAACTTGTCATTTCAAATCTGAATCGGCTAAAACCTTCACGTCGAACAAACCCAACTGATACCCATCTTTTGCGATTCTCAGACTTCTCTGTTTTTCTCTTAACATCCCGATTAGTCGAACCTATTTGTCTCTAAACGTCTGGAGTAGCCGAAGCTGATAACCATTTTCCCAATACGTTGAAGTAAACCGAATGGGAGACATATCTTGTTTTTGCATCATCAAAGTTGGAATTTCATTAAGGTTTCTTGAAACAGGACTGTAGTTTTCCCTTTTGTGCGTGTTTTCTGATTAATCAATCACATGTGAGTTTTCATTTATGGGTTTGTTTGGATGGTGCAAACATCTTAGCATTTGAAGTGTTTTATTTTGGGGTTTATTATATTTAGCTTCATTTTCTGTAGAATGAAATATAGGATAAATTATTTTTGGTTAAAGATATGTTCATATTTAAAGAAAATAGATTATTATTATTATTATTATTATTATTATTATTATTATTATTTTGCTTTCTAGGAATTCTATTGTCATTAGATTTTTAGGGAAATTGATTCATTTGTATTACTACTAGTCGATGGAAATTTTCTTTCAATTTTAATGGTATATATGAGAGTTACTACTAGTAACTAAACAGATTATTTGCTTGGTCATTTGTCATTGTTATTGTTTTACTAAATTTGAATACCGATTTCATTGTGTGTATGCTGTTATTGTTTTGTCCTTTGTCTTCGCATGATAGAATTGAATGTATGTTGTTATTGTTATTGTTTTATGAATTTGATTTGAGACATGATAAAATGATAGCAGTAAGCATGTAAAAGATGAATGTTGACTACAAATTTGGGATGAAAAAGAAGTGACATATTTGTGAGGTGTTGGTCATGCCTTAATTTATTTACAGATTTTATTTATTTTTGAATCATTTTATGCGTTGTTGAGGTAAGAATTGGTACGCATTTTTTCTGAGTTATGTTTTCGGGACCATATTACATTCCTAAGTCTTTAAATTTGAGATGAGTATAGTTTTGTATTTGTCTTTTTATGAGTGGAAAATCCTATTGTATTTTTGCCAAAAAATTATTTCCGAAAACACTAACCAAACTGTATCTTTACTTTATGGGAAGTAAATGTTGATGACATAAACAAACTGATGATGGTTTGTTGGGGGCAGTGATCATAATTATGGCCTTAAAATATTCCATGTGTTGCTATAATCTACAATGAAAAAAAAAAAAGAATGTTGGAGACTTGTTTTTGGGACAGGCACATCTTGTAAGATGTAGAAGGCAAAAGGATTGAGGCCACTAACTGAGGCATCCTTCAAATAAGAGTTTGTACACCAAAATGGAGAGTTCAAACAAAATTTAGCCCTGAATTTGTCAGAAAATGAAATCAAACTGGACAAATCAATAACACCTCTAAAGCCATGTAAATTTATTAAGTAAATTACTAAGTTAAAGATACAACATAGTGGTATGATAGCCAGAGATACAAGGAGCTCTCCATAAAGTGGCAAACAATTTATAGACTATCTGATACAAAATGCATCTTTTTTCCTTGCCTTTTTGGGGGTAAACAATGTTAGTAACATGCCAAGCACTGAAATTAATGTAGGTACAGATTTGAGTCATCAGTAGGAAACTAGGGAAATAACCAATGAGACATCAGGAAATACTTGAAAATAGCACTCCTATTTGGGGAGCAGAAAGCCTTGATGTGTTCAACAAGTGGTAGAGAGTAAACAACAAGAACAAATGAAAAATATCCCAAAGTGCGAAGGCAACCTTCATGGCATCTTTGTGGGGTAAAAAAATATGGTTGTCTTCCTCTAAGTGTAGGTTAGAAGCTTAAGTGTTCCATTAGCTACGAAACCTAACACTAAGTTAAGCATATGAATCAGCATTCATTGGCACAGGCCTCAGCATCTGGTCCCTAGAACCTAGTGGTAAAATGATCATGTCGAACCCACAGTAGACAAAATAGGGTTGCTAAAATTAGAGACCATAGTATGACTACTGTGGGAATATTGTGCTTCTAAACTAATAATCCCTTCAAGAATGGGTATAGGTGAATGAGAAAACAAAGGCTATGCTTAATTAAGAAAAACACCCAAAATGGGGGTGAATTGGGTTTTTTTAAAATCTTTTCAATCACAACAAATTCAAACACAACACAAGCAAAATAAAGAGATAGAGTTAGAGAATTCAAACTCGGGTTTATAGTGGTTCAGCACTTCCTTGCCTACGTCCACTTTCCTCAACCTCCTAACCGAGTGAGGGTTCCACTAGCTTGAAACTTCAACCAAGCTTCCAATCTTCTTACACTTGGATTCTAGCTCCAATGGGCTCTTACACAATCTCTTCAAGATTCAAACCTCTTGAAGGCTTTAACACTCAGATTTTTACAAGAAATAATCCCTCAACCTAGCTTAAAGATAGCTCAAATATAAGACAAAGCTAGGATGACACACAAGAGTGCACTAAAAGATATGCAAGTGATGATTTAATGCACTATGAAAGAAATGAGAGCTTTTTGATCAAGAATAGGTAGGTAGACTATTGAATGCAAGTGTACTCTTGTCAATAAATGAAGTGGAGCTCTCAATTTATAGGTTTCTAAGCTCGGGAGTCAAAAACAACAAAAGGTAACCTTGTCCAGTCGAGCTAGGGGTCGACCGGTTCACTAGCCGTTTGAGCATTTAATGCTTGACAAGTTACTGTTGCCTCGACCGGTCCTCGACCAGGAAGAGAATCACCTCGACCGGGAAGAGAATCACCTCAACCGAGAAGAGAAGGCCACTAGGAGAGAGAGAAATTTTTTGACATACATCCCTCGACCGGACGAGCACAACCGGTCCTCGACCGGATGAGCACAACCGGTCGACCGGTTCCTCAACTGGTTGGCCATAACCTCGACTGGTTGAGCCTTTTTGGCCTCGAAAACCTATTTTTTTAATTCCTTTCTTTTCTAACACTTAGGTAAGGTCTTTATGTGAATTATTAAGCCAATTATAAAACATTTTGCCTAAGGTACATTAGTTAAAAACTCGGGTTTTAATGAAATCGAAGTTTTAAAGAATAAACCGAGTTTTCTAAGTTGCATGAAACGTGTGAAAATCCTAAGTGCACTCATGCATTCATCTTACATTAGTTTCCTATGATCACAAGTCTTTCAAGCGTCTCAATCTTGTATCCGTTTGGTCCTTTGATGAATTTTCGAGTTTATGCCTGAGATTCATAACCATTAAACAAATTAATCACTTAACCATGGTTTGTTATCATCAAAACCCGATTAGGAGAACCCTTGGGCTAACAGTGAACAATCACATTAGATGAGAAAAACAGTGGCCCAAAGACCATAGCCATGGACAACTATTGAAAATATCATAGGAACAACGACCCATAAGTTGATGAGAATCAATGTTGTTGGCAGGATCAGAAGTGATGT
This sequence comes from Vitis riparia, assembly GCF_004353265.1. Classification (NCBI taxonomy): domain Eukaryota; kingdom Viridiplantae; phylum Streptophyta; class Magnoliopsida; order Vitales; family Vitaceae; genus Vitis; species Vitis riparia. Next base: position 207,150 of record NW_023269672.1, on the reverse strand, counting down.
CCATCTGAATTTATAAAACTTGATGGCACTATTTTCATCATGTGTCTTCATCAATCTGCTTGACCTTGTATTTAAAACCAGCATAACCTTAAACAAATCCTGGAAAATAGCAAATAAATTGGAAGATAGACCAGCAATCACCCAAAACTGTTGATTTCTCCACCACTCTTGAAGACTTACACCACTCCACCTAAGCTCAAGAAACCCATATGTGAAAATAGACAATACAACAACCATGAACTAGATGCTTGCCTCATAAGTAATCTACAAATTGATAATAAGAGGAGAGCATGGTGAGGCATGGTTTGGCCCATGCAACCTCTCTTGAGGCATCTCAAATACTAGTTGCTTTCCCTATTTTTGGAAGATGAAACCCTTGTAGATTTTATTTAAACTAAAATTCACAAGTACAACAATTCAGTTCAAGTGCTAGCGAAGGTATATGCCTAAAACCAAGGCCTAAAGTAATATCCTATCTAAAGGGGAAGTTATAATATACATTAATAGACTGTTGGAAACCTAAAAACTATTGGAAATGAAACTAAAATCATTTGAAGACAAGTTGGACTTTGAATGGAAATTGAATGGCTCACTATGAAAACAATGTATTTGAAGGTGCATAGCCATCAACAGAAAAGTCATAAACGTGATTGTGAAAAAAATAAAATAAAATCATCAGAAAGAATGACCTCCTTATAAGAAATTGATCTATTCCTACTAAACCTGGATTAAACACAAACAATGTTCTGCTTTGTGCTTAATGGTTTGTTGTATCAAGCTATTACTTTTGTCAATCGCTGAGGTTTATAGATGTTTATGATAACCATTATGTTCATTATAGCAATAAAGAATGGTCAATATTGAAATGAGTCCGAAAAATAATCTTCTAATTTTATTGTTTTTGTTATTTCGATCAACGTAAGTTTGTCTGAAGTAACGCTTAATGAATGAATATAAACTAAGTTTTTAGAATGTTATGGCTACAAATTACATCATTCTAATGAAGTTGTGTTTTGAACAACGAATTTGAATTTGAATTTTTAATTTTTTTTTCTAACTTTTCTAATCTCTAATAGGTCATTTCCTATAGTAAATCTGATTTTGAATGTGAGAGTGCTAGACAGTCGAAATCCTGTTGTTATGATTTCTTGGATGGTGAATGCTTACTCTCATAATAACATTAAAGTAGACATGTTGTTTATTCTATATGTTGGTTGCAATTTCCATAGTGGCAAAGCCTTTGGGAAAAAAGATTTCAAATGGTTGCAAGTTATGCAACTTGATTCTAGTGTAGAGAACTTTTGCACTGTAGACTACATCATTGGAGGACCTACCAATTGCACAGCTCTCAACTTAGTTCTTTGAAGTACGAAGTTCCCTCTGAAAGAGTCGTTCCTTTATTTGCATTGAAAATGAAACATTTATATTATTTAGAAAACGAGCTAGAGTTTGACACTATTTCCAGGCCTTTTTGCATGTAAGATAGTATTATGTGATAAATTTTGAAGCTAATATGTGTAGTTAAAATTCTGAGTATTTTGATTGTTAGTTCATTTTTTTTTAGCTCACTTTTGAACTTATATTTTCATTTATTATGAATTGAACTGTGAAAAATGATATGAAAAATTTTTGGTTACAATGGATTAGACTTCTGAAGACAAAGAAATTTGAATGCCACATTGAGTTGCATTTCAAACGTGATTTTATAACCTTGACAATGTAGTGTTTGATTAAAAAATAAATCTTTCAAATACATTCAATTTTAGACAAAAAATAAATTTCACAGGAAATCGTATTTTGGTTTCATATGAGAGATGTGGATTTTAAGACCATGCTCGTAATTGCTCTTACTTTGTGGCATATAGTTTTGTCTGTCTTTACTTGGTATCCACTTCAAAATTATTTTACTTTTGGTTGGTGGTTCATTTGTTGATTATGGGATGGTTTCCATTACTTTTTTCCAGGTAGAGAACGAAGAAAATTCGGGAAATGGGACAAAAAATGCTGGATATGGACAAATGAATTCAGAAACAGGAGAAACACAACCTCAAAGTGCTGAAAAAATGAGGCACAATAGGCAGTGTTTGAGGAGAGGACATATGCAATTAAATTACACTCAAATGACGATGAGAAAAAAGTCAAGACAAATTGGGTTAATATAGAATTGGAAAGTATTAATTTTAGCCGGTGAGCATGTATATGCCATATGTAGTAAACAAATATGTTTCAGCTTCATTGTGTTTGTGTTTGATGAATGGTATGTGAGCCGCTGCCTATGCCATTTGTTTGAAGATATTAGGACATGTTTGATGAATTATTGTCTATAGATGCTAACAATGTGGCTGATCAATAACTTTTTTTTCATTAGATTGACTGAAATTTAATTGTTAATTAACTTGAGTAGGATATCGTTGCTTTGTGCCCAAGTACTTTCATTTATATTGGAATGAGATGACTATGTTATGCAGAACATAGAAGCAGAATTTAATCTATGAGATAACAGTGTGTTTGATGATAATTTTTTTTCCCTTCTGTTAAGCCTAATAGAAGTATAGGTAGGTCGTAAGAGAATAATAAGGATAACTAGAGGCATGTTTCCATGGTAGTAATTTAAAGTGCTTTTAGAAATTTTCCAACAGTTTGTAATCTGAACCCACGAAATGACACAACCTAATACAAGCTCTGTGCAGCAATAGTAGAAAGGGCACACACTTGTGCTTCCTTGCATTGTATTATCTTAACTTACCAAGGAATTTGAGTTAGATTATAATTAACTATGTTGAAAACTAAAAATTAGTTAAACATAGACGAACAATTGAAAAATCAAACTGAAATTTCGAACAGAATGTGCGAGCCTGGCATTAATTTGGTAAATCAGTAGAACAATGAATACCGCTTAGTATTAAAATTACAATTAAAGCCCCGTTGGCACTGATTATAATGGAATGGGCTTTTTTTTTTTATAGAGTTTCATTAGGCAATGTTGATGTGAATAACACTTATATGAGAATCAGGAAAATGATTCTAATAATGTTGTATAAGATATGTTGTATAAATATACAAATACTTTTAATAGTAATAAATCACAACAAACGACATACAATTGTAACTACGAAAATGACAATAGTATGATAAACAAAAAACTTTTATTATAACACAATATAATATGAAAAACTGGTTTACAATATCCAGTTTTTTAGCTTTAACAGTGAGCCAATCAGGCAGAAATGCAAGTAGATCAGGAGCAGAAGATGTTAGAGCAACAATAATAATTGGAAGCTACTGTCAAGGTTCATGGAGAAGATGACTTTGCATTTTGGCTTGTAATGACGATCTAGAAATGATTTGGTAGCTGCATAACTAATAAAAAAGCAATTAACATTGGTTAAAGAAAGTTGCAAAGACAACAAGGGGACAAAAAATGAAAAAGAAAACCAAACAAATGTGGAGTTCAAACCAAAATGTGCATATATGGAAAAAAATGTGTTATTGTATAAAATTATGTCATCATTATAGTACCAAATCATTGTACACATATCTTTATAGTAATAGAGAGATGTGGATGAAAATTTGTATACAAGGACTACAGGGCATCAAAATTGGTTAGTCCATAATGCTTGGACATATATATTTGTCAGCGTGAAATTAGGACGGAATTGAATGTCAAGTGTTGGTCTTATGGATGAGGAATGTGCTATCTAGGATTTATAAACAACAAAAGTAAGATAGTAGTCATAAGGTTAACTAGGGTAGTCCCTAAGATGCAGTAAGATAGTACTCATAAGGTTAAATAAGGTAGTACCTTAGACACATTAAGGTAGTACCTTAGGCACATTAAGGTAGTACCTTAGGCATATTCAAGTAGTACCTTAGCCACATCAAGGTTGTAACTCAGATGCCATAAGGTATTACCAGAGGTGAAAAAGATGGCTAACCTATTGCAACATAACAATGCCATTCTCAATTAAGGAAAGTGTCTATTCAGTCTAATTGCTTTGTTTTTTATAAACTAGGTGGAAATTGAATGTCGAAGCATACATACTATGGTTGACTATGGTTGTACGTTGGAATCACAAATTAACTACACCTTGGGAAACAAAGCTAGTAGGAAAATTGTGCTCGGTTGCATGATTCAGGTATTGAACTGTGGAGAGAAAGTGTTATAGTAAGGTAGTACCTAAGGGACATTTAGGTAGTACCTATGATACGTTGAGATAGTACCTAGGTACATTAAGATAGTACCTTCAAACTATTATGAGTATATAACATACAAAGTGACTAATCAATTAACAGAAAGTAATGTCATTATCGAATCTGTAATGAAATGAAAGAAATGTGTCTTCAAATCGAAAGTGCAACATTTCTCCAATGTGCAATAAGGACAATAACCAATTCGCCCTGACTACATAACGAGTAGTGAGATAGCACCTATGATGCATTAAAGTTGAACCTAAAGTGCATGATGATAGTCAGTGAAGTGTATTAGGGTAGTACTTAATGCACACATTCTAAATAATAAATTATTTGTAAATAATTTCATGGACAATTTAGGACATTGTGTAGTTAAGGAAAATGTTGGACATATATTAATTCATTGTCAAATTAGGATGGAATTGAATGTCAAGTGTATGACCTATGGTTAAGGAAGGAGCTACCTAAGAATGATAAACAACCCAAGGTTCATGAACTCACTACCTAAGCTCCATTAAGTTAATAACTAAGGTTTACAATGATAGTCCCTAAGTTGCAATAAGGTAGTACAATTAATATTCATTAGGGTACTCCCTAAGTTGCAGTAAGATAGTAGTCATAAGGTTAACTAGGGTAGTCCCTAAAATGCAATAAAGTAGTAGTTGTAAGGTTAACTAAAGTAATACCTTAGACACATTAAGGTAGTACCTTAGGCATATTAAGGCAGTACCGTTGGCATATTCAGGTAGTACCTTAGCCACATCAAGGTTGTAACTCAGATGCCATAAGGTATTACCATAGGTGAAAATGATGGCTAACTTATTGCAACATAACAATGCCATTCTCAATTAAGGAAATTGTCTATTCAGTTTAATTGCTTGTTTTTTTTAAAAAAAAAAACTAGGTGGAAATTGAATGTTGAAGCATACATACTATGGTTGACTATGGTAATATGTTGGATTCACAAATTAACTACTGATTGGGAAACAAAGCTAGTAGGAAAGTTGTGCTCGGTTGCATGATTCAGACACTGAACTAGGGAGAGAGTGTTATAGTAAGGTAGTACCTAAGGGACATTTAGGTAGTACCTATGATACGTTGAGATAGTACCTAGGGTACATTAAGATAGTACCTTCACACTATTATGAGTAGATAATGTACGAAGTGACTAACCAATTAAGACAAAGTAATGTCATTATCGAATTTGTAATAGAATGAAATAAATGTGTCTTCAGTTCGAAAATGCAAAATTTCTCCAACATTAAGGACAATAACCAATTGGACCTTACTACATAACGAGTAGTGAGATAGGACCTATGATGCATTAAGGTTGAACCTGAAGTGGATGATGATAGTAAGTGAAGTGCATTAAGGTAGTACCTAATGAGAACATTCTAAAAAATAAGTTATTTTTAACTAATGCCAAGGACAATTCAGGACATTGAGTGTTGAGGGAAGATGTTGGACATATATCCATTCAACGTCAAATTATGATGAAATTGAATGTCAAGCATAGGTCCTATGGTTGAGGGAAGTGCTACCTAGGATTGATGAACAACCCAAGGTTCACGAACTCACAACCTAAGCTTCATTAAGTTAATAACTAAGGTTGACAATGGTAGTCCCTAAGTTGTAGTAAGATAGTACTCCTAAGGTTCACTAAGGTAGTACCTAAGCTACATTAAGGTAGTACCTTAGGCACATTAAAGTAGTACCTTAGGCCTTTGCCACTTTAAGGTGGTGCCTTAGTGACATTAAGGTAGTCAATCAGGTGCAATAAGGTATGAACTAAGGTGAACGGGGTGCATAACCTATTACAACATAACAATGTCATGCTTAATTAAAGAAACTGTCATTTTCAACCAAATGGCTCAGTTATGTATCAAACTAGGATGAAATTGAATGACAAAAATACATCCTATGATTGACCATGGTAGTACTTAGAATTCACAAAGTAATCACAGAGTGTTTATGAAGCTAGTACCCAAGTTGTGCTTGGGTGCATCGTTAAGGTTCCCAAATGTAGAGACAATGTGGTACAGTCAAGTAGTACCTAAGGGAAATTAAGGTAGTACCTAAAGTTTATTACGATAGTACCTAAGGTTCAGTCAGGCAGTGCTTACATCTAAGGTGAACAAACTCACAAAAATTGCAAAACATGATGCCTACGCATGTTGCAAAGGTTCACAAAGGTTACAAGCCAAGGTGTGCTAAGGTATAAGACCATAAATAGCCTCATGACTTCACATAGAGCATGTAGGATGTGTTTGACATATGGGAATTGGATTGGAAATGGAGCTGAATCATAATATAATATAGAAGAGATAAGTCAAAATTTTAGTAGGGGTTAGAGTAGGTTCCCATCAAAATGAATACATCATTCATATTCTCATATTATAAAACAATCTAAACAAATTAATGAAATGAAAATGCCATTGCTATCCATTTCTCATTCTCTGTTCTACCTTTACAAACATTACTTTATAGTGTTACTCAAGCATTATTGGATTCATATTTCACGACATTCATGCCACAATAAAAACAATAGAGTATCATATTTTCTTCATTTTATTTAACAATAACCATTGTAACACATCATGGAAGTTACCTTTGGTGCAACATTCACATTTCCAAATACACCAATGTTGAAATAATAAACAAGACAGGGTTCCAGCTTGCAAGCATGTGGTCTAAAATCCACCTACGCGTAAAGCTATCACCTCACCACTGCACACATGTTTCGAAGTCCAACAACCACTCCACAATCGCTGATGTGCTCCATTAAAAACAAACAAACAAACAAACAAAACAACACTAAATACAAATTAATTACCTTAAGATTTTGGTGAGAGTTAGGCCAAAATGCAACTCAATCAGACGAAGATGAGATTTCTTCTTCAGGAAGCCAATATTTCACACTTGCTGTTTTCGTTCGGGTTCACTCAGTTGAACCAAAATTTGAATCACACTGTTGCTTCCTCAAACCCTCTTTTTAACTGGACGTTGTTACCATGACGTGTTTCATTTGCTTCTTTAGAAATTGCACAACAAAGAAAAATGTAGATTCAGGTTTTCAATTGAAAGTTTCTTCTAAAAAATGTGCCACATTTTGCAAATTTAAACACGGTTTTCGATTCATGGTTTCTTCACTGAAATGTGTGAAATTTTGCAAATTTAAACACGGCCTCCTCTCCAGTTGGCTGCGGACATGAAAATTAAGGAGAGAAATGTTCCCAAAACTTTGAGAGGACGAAAGAAAGGGAAATTTCAGTCTCGGTATTAGTTGGCTACTCCAGACGTTTAGAGACAAATAGGTTCGACTAATCGGGATGTTAAGAGAAAAACAGAGAAGTCTGAGAATCGAGGAAGATGGGTATCAGTTGGGTTTGTTGGACGTGAAGGTTTTAGCCGATTTAGATTTCAGAAGAAAGTTAGATGTTCATTCTAGTTTCGGCTCCAAGTTTTTTTTTAGCTAAAATGAGAGAGAGAGAAGGGGACAACCAAATGTTTAGATTTGGAAGAGGCAAATTAGGGATGGAGAACTATCAGATTTGAGAATTTTTTCTAGTTCAAACGAAGATTTGTTTTTTTTTTTTTTTTGAAATTATCAATTTACACAATTTTTTTTTTTTAAGTATGATGTGGAGGCTATTTCGTTGTTGATGTAGAAGACATCGAGGGCAATTTGGGCAGATAAAATTAACTTAGCATAGAGTGTACAAATCTCATATTATTTAACCCATTAATGATTGCTTTCCATATTTCATAAACTTGGGGTTTGAATATCATTTTTTTTTTTTGTAGAAATATTGCCGAAAATTTGGAGAAATATTAGCTATTTTTTGCCATGACATATTACCTGTGTATAGTCTCATATTATTGTGATTTTTTTGGTGATATTTACCGAAATTTTTATTTTATTTTATATATTACCATGATTTATCATGTTGAAACCTTTCTACACCGATAAATCGGTGAAATATCGCCACATTTTCGTCCCTGCTGCCACCAACCACTAAGATTCCGGGACGTGGCGGCGCCACCCCTTCACCTGCACCGAAAAGAACTCAAATTACCTGAACACCCTTCACAAAGTCACAAATGCAAAACCCAATTTGGGCGAGTAACCCACTCGAGTCGCCCTTTTTGGGTCATCCTTGCTCGAAACTCGTCATTCAGTCTACCAGGAGGCTTACCAGAAGAAGAAGAAAGGGAGGAGAGAGAGGGAGAGAGTGGGCGGTCAGGGCAATGCCTTGTTCTTCTAAAAATACGTCGTCTTCTTCTAGAGATGACAATGGTGCCCTTCGTGCTTTCAAGCTGAGTGAGTCCACGTTTTTGGCTTCTCTTATTCCTAAGAAGGGGATTGCTGCTGATCGATTCGTCGAGGCGGATTCTAAGTACGATGCCCGTGAGGTTGTTGTCGCTATTTTTGGTAATTTGAAAATTTCTATGGGGGTTTTTGGGTCTGTTTGGGTGATGAGAAAGTGATGGGAAATGGGAAAAAATTTCTGGGTTTATTTATTGGTTTATGAGAAGTGGGCAAAGGACACTAAGTGGGATATGGGTGTTAGTCATTTTTTCTTTTTGGGGGTCTGTTTCTGTTTGGGTCCTGAGAAAGTGGTGGAAAATGAAAGATAACTTTTTTTTTTTTTTGGGGTTTTATGTTGTTTTGGTTAAGATATCAGACGTGAACCTTCAGCTTTTTCCATGGTGTCTTGAAAGTGTTGTTCATGCTAAAACTTAGGAGTCGAATGTTGGAAATGCTTATCTCTTGAGCTGTGCTGGGTTGTATTTCTGATCTTAGAGTGTTGTTTTTACCCAGATTCTGGTGTGTTACAAGTTACCTCAGGTGGGAAACCGAAGATCTTTGATGTTCTTGATTCGTATTATAAAACTACTTGTTAGTCAAGGTACTCTTACAGCAATATTTACAGAGTACTTTTTCTTTTTTCAGCCTTGGCAGTGGAGATATTGATACCTCAACTGTGGTGAAGGCCGATTCAAACGGTTGTCTTGGTGGAGCATCAGGTTTGTGTCTTAAAGCATTGACCTGTATCGTACTTTTGAGCATGAAAATAAGCCCGATCACGATATTTTCAAATGTACACATTAATAAAAGTGTTGATTCTAATGAAATTAATATTATTTTGAATTATTATGCATTAAAAAGATTATTATTTTTGTATGTTCCTCACACTCACATTCTGTGCTTTTATCCTAAATTTGTAATAGGGGCATCTCTGGTTGTAAATTCTTCATGGAAGAGTGGCATGTGGGTTATAAAGTCGTATACGAGCTTTGTACAGACACGTTGACTTCTGGTTTGAAGGTTTGATTTTAATCATGAACTCATGACTTATTGATTTGATACTTAAGACTGGGATCACCTAAGTTCTAACTTCTCATCTCTTCCCCTTATTTATTTTGTTACAGAAAGAAGGAAAAAGTGGAACAAAAAGCATAGGAAGCAATAGCTGAGGCTGTAAAGCATCTTGATGAATTTGGCCAGGTTTTGGATAATTCTGTTGCTTAATTTCTTACATGTTGCATTTTTTTCCAAATCACCTATTCCGTATTGCACTTAACTTCTGTTGTTAATTTGTCCGTGACTCTGCATAATAGACCTGCAAATTATTGACTTTAAAAACATCATTCAATTCTTGATGCACTATTATTGTTTTCACTCCCCCTTATTGTAAGTTGATGTTTTATGATACTTTATTGATGTCCGGGCATTTTACTTTTTGTCTCTTTGTATTCATGTTCATCTGGAGAAATTCAGTATGCTAACTGCATAAAATGGTTAAAGATTGTGGATAAGGTCAAAAGTTTCCATCTGTTAATAAAAGTTTATAAATAGTTTATTTACAAGCTCAAGCGGTCCTCAAGGCATCTATGTAATATATTGCTGACGCATTCTTGTTTCAGTATTACACTTGCATTTCCTGCATCATGCCCATCACCAGCTATTATATGACTTGTTGTAAATTGCCTGGTCCAGAAACACATTAAGAAGGGCTTGTGAAGACCTCCAAAACAGGGTTGACTTACTCCAGAAATAGGTGGAAGTGAGTTTGGAGTGTTTTGGATTACTTTTCTCTTCTAGTCCACTTGACTATTTTATTGCTTCAATTGTAAGTAACCATGTTTATATATTTTAGAGCTATGATGACAAGGGACCTATTATAGATGCTGTTGTTTGGAATGGAGAACCATGGACGGCCACTCTTGATAGGCAGAGTCTTGAGGATGACCCAGGGTGTGGGAAATTTGCTGATTTTGTAACCGAAACTAATTATAGGTATGTTTGATCCACCAGTAACAAAATTGTGTGCTGGAATATCTTTTATATTTTTCTTATAGTTTTAAATGGTGATAATATGTGTTTGAAAGAAGCTGAAACATCCTTTCTATATAGGAGTTCTAATTTTGATGCAGTTTTTCGGGCTTAAGGTGGATTACTGTTGTATGAATTATGAAAACTGTTGTTGAGTTACTTTCCAATGAAGCATCTGAATTTGCTCCCTCTGATTTATTTTGGGGAAAAGAAAGGGGCTTGACTGTGCTTTTTGGGCTTACATAAAATCAATTGGCAGCATTTGAAAGCTCAACTTGATTTTGATATTGCATGGTGTTTTGAAGATTCTGTTCATTGTTAGTCCAGCCCCAGATCCTGGAGATGGAACTTGCACTTGGAAACAACCTTTTATGTTGTTTGTGATAGGCATTTCACTTGTCTGAGGCATGACTTGCCTTCTAATTTCGCATAAGCTTCTAATGTAAACAGCTTAGGAAAGGCCTTGTCTGAACAATAGTCATGCAGAGAGATGTGAAGCTCAAACACAAATATGCCCAGAAATGAGAATTTATGTTGATGTTTCAAATCTTTGTTCTGGCTACTTTGCTCAATCCTCTGATTTTAAGAATGTATTCTGATTACCACTGACTTGTTATTGTTATTATTATTATTATTCCTTTTTTCTTCCTTCATATTTATTCTTCTTTTCTTTTATCTCGCATCTGGGCTGGAGTTGGAGATGAAGAAGGTGTTTTTTTTTGTCTCCAACAACTTTAATGTTATGTACGCTGACTTTTCAGGATTGAAAGAAAGTTTGGCATGTTTGGCAAACCAGATGCTTGCACATGTGTCGTTAATGTATATGATCAAGGCAGTATCTTGAGTATAGTGACAGATAGCTCCCCCCATCACCATTCGAAAATAACATGCTGTCTTCCTGCATTTCCTTTACAGTAAACAAATTTACCTTTTGAAATATGCCATTGTTGTACAGGAGCCAATGTTGAATGAAGTTGCACCTGGAGCACAGACAATATCTTGTAAAATTGGAGACTCGTTGCCTAGATTCAACAGAAACAGGAACAGGCTTGACCAGATCATTAATAGCTGCTGTCGAGGTTAGTTTGATAGTTTCTTTGTTCTTGTAGTATATCAGCATAGTTTTCTCTATCAATGATGGTGGTGAATTGATTCTGTAGAAATAACCCATGTAACCTTTTCTCTTGTGGAGGAAATCAAGGACTGTACATTGTGTGTCTTCCTATTTATAGGGACGTTCTTTTCTAGTTAATACTTTCACCATACTCTGCCTGCTCTTTGTCCTTATACTTTGTCTCTTGCTTAGCTAAGTTATGTTTTCAACATTTAAGGCATTGGCTATGTGACATATATAAATATTTTATTGATTAACTTCCATTCTAGAATTAATTTGCTGTGGAATTAATTTTGATGATGATTAATGTGCATTTTATTTGCAGCATAAGTGTGATCTCGTCAACATGAGTTATGGAGAACCTACAATGATGCTTGAATATGGATGATTTGTTGACCTTGTTAATGAAGCATGAATTTCAAAACTTGATATTTGATTGTTGGCATGACAATTAATTTACAAATTCTTCTCTTATTAATCTTTTACACTCTCTCCATTAAGCATTGACCGCTGTGGGCTCACCTGGTGGTACCACTTCACTTATTGTTGGTGTCGGTGCGTATGTACTTTCTCCTGCTATGGCTGCTGGAGCTCGTTGTGTAGTTGAACCTCCATCTGAAGGCCTCGAGTATTCATGGTATACAATCTTCCCTTAAGAAAGTTTTTGTGTTTCAGCAAGTTGCTGGCAGTAAATTATTCATTTGAATCTTAAAGCATAGCTGAACGAAATGGGGTGCAGGTCTAGCCATGAACCAACAGTTGATGGTGATCTTTGGGTGTGCATAAGCCCTCCACGAAAATTTGATTTTGCAAGTGCATTATGCATTACCATATGATATCTTTGTGCTTATGAAAGTAATATTTAGATGTGAATGCCATTTAGAAGCTGCACTTAGCATACTGATTATGTAGTTATGCAGATGGTCCTCATTGTTTGAGGAAACAGGTTTTTCTTGTTGCTTATTAGTATTGAGCCCCATAAAGACTAAAGAGAAAAGTTCATGAGAATAAAATAATTTATATGATGTTGGCATGAGTATTTATATTTGTATCCAGCTAAACACTCTACCTTACACATCCACCCTAAAACATCAATCCTATTAACACATTCACTTAAAAATTTTTAATATATCTAAAATAATTTCCTCGTTATTCTCTTCCACACCTACATTCTTCTTCCTTCTATCTTCTTCTTTCAATTTTTTCTCAACAACAAAGCCTAACACCTTTTTCTTTTAATCAAATCTTGTTTTCTAAACAAGAAAGTATTTGAGATAAGTCTAAAGCTAATTTTAACATTTTTTATACATTTTTTTTAATCCATTCACTAATATGACATTTGTATGACATGAATATATTTATAGAACTTATGATTTATATAATTTTGGCAAAAATTTGTTGTAAAAATAGATGAAAAGTAATTAAAAATTATTTAGAAACGTTTTAGATGAGAAATTTTTTGAAAAAGTGGAAGGGAAATGAACAAGAAAAATATGTGGTGTCTGAAAGTCGAAAGTATGTTTGAAAATATAGTTTAGTGTATCCTTTACAATGTTTGGAAGTATCAAAATTGTTGAGAGGTTGGTTTGGATGTGTTCACCAATGAGTCAAAGTCCTTGCATTTTGGATGATAGTTAAAATTTTCAGGTAAATTAATTAAGGACATTTCAAAGTTTGGTAAACCATATTATTCATAGTCTCTTTCATGTATCACATCAATTCAATTTCATAGAAATATCAAAATTGTTGAAAGGTTTGTTTGGATGTGTTCACCAATGAGTCAAAGTCCTTGCATTTTGGATGATAGTTAAGACTTTCAGGTAAACTAATATTATTTATAGTCTCTTTCATGTATCACATCAATTCAAGTTCATATAAATATGAAAATTGTTGAGATTTTTAGGTAAACTAATTAGCGACATTTCAAAGTTTGGTAAACCATATTATTCATAGTCTCTTTCATGTATCACATCAATTCAAGTTCATAGAAATATGAAAATTGTTGAGAGGTTTGTTTGAATGTGTTCACCAATGAGTCAAAGTCCTTGCATTTTGGATGATGGTTAAGATTTTTAGGTAAACTAATTAGTGACATTTCAAAGGTTGATAAACTATATTATTCATAGTCTCTTTCATGTATCACATCAATTCAAGTTTATATAAATATGAAAATTGTTGAGATTTTTAGGTAAACTAATTAGCGACATTTCAAAGTTTGGTAAACCATATTATTCATAGTCTCTTTCATGTATCACATCAATTCAAGTTCATAGAAATATGAAAATTGTTGAGACAGAGTCTTTGCATTTTGAATGATAGTTAAGACTTTCAGGTAAGCTAATTAGCGACATTTCAAAGTAAGATGGAGAATATATATATATATATATATATATATATATATATATATATATATATATATATATATATACACTTATTCTACTTTAATTCAAACTAATAATAGACTTCACTATAATTCAAACTCTTATCTCCTACTCTAATTCAAACTAATTGTAGACTTCTAAAAACTCTATATTCTACTCTAATTCAAACTAGCTAATAATAAATAGACAAATACTAATATTTAAATCAAGGATAAACAATATTCCTAGATTCTGAACACTTTAGCAAGGCAACTAACTTTGAGGGTTCATTTCATATTTTACATAAGGCTTAGTCAAGGACTCTGACTCATTAGTGAACACATCCAAACAAACCTCTCAACAATTTTGATATTTCTATGAAATTGAATTGATGTGATACATGAAAGAGATTGAATAATATGGTTTACCAAACTTTGAAATGTCGCTAATTAGTTTACCTGAAAATTATAACTATCATCCAAAATGTAAGGACTTTGACTCATTGGTGAACACATCCAAACAAACCTCTCAACAATTTTCATATTTCTATGAACTTGAATTGATGTGGTACATGAAAGAGACTATGAACAATATGGTTTACCAAGCTTTGAAATGTCGCTAATTAGTTTACCTGAAAGTCTTAACTATTATCCAAAATGCAAGGACTTTGACTCGTTGGTGAACACATCCAAACAAACCTATCAACGATTTTGATATTTCTATGAACTTGAATTGGTGTGATACATGAAAGAGACTATGAATAATATGATTTACCAAACTTTGAAATGTCGCTAATTAGTTTACCTAAAAGTTTTAACTATCATTCAAAGGTAAGTTTATTGATTAACTTCCATTCTAGAATTAATTTGTTGTAGAATTAATTTTGATGATGATTAATGTGCATTTTATTTGCAGCATAAGTGTGATCTCATCAACATGAGTTATGGAGAACCTACAATGATGCTTGAATATGGACGATTTGTTTGCCTTGTTAACGAAGTATGGATTTCAAAACTCTATTAGTCCACCATTTTTTTTTTTTTTAATTATTAACTCTTTATATGATAATTTTGGAGTATAATTGAAGTATATTTAGAAAATCTTTTAAAGTAGAATACAACAAAAACTTGATCATTTACACACTCAAATTAACTAACGAATTATTAAGAAGTCAAGTTTTTTTTTTTTTTTTTAACAATTTCATTATATATATATATTTAACATTTATTTGTTTTAATCATTTTTTGGGAACAATCCATTTATGTTGATATTTTAATTGATTAATTTATCATTTATATAGCATTTGAAAATAATATAAAATATTTTGGTTATGAGTTAAGGTTAAATTTGTAAAAGATAAATTTTTACTTAAATTTGCAATAATATTAAATATTATGTTTTTCTAGTCACATTCATGGTGCTGTTGTAAAATAAATGGTTTCAAATCACAACTTTTTTTAAATAAAAAATTATCAATCAACAAATATTTAGCTCTTATGTTCAAAGATTTTAATGTTTAATTTTTAGTTTTATCTAATAACATCATTGAATTGATATTTTGACCACCTATTTATTTATTTGTTTGTTTTTTTAAGTAAGAGAATTTTTATAGATTGAGTGTCTTTCCAAGAAATTTGGTACCTATGATAAAATTATATATATCTTATAAAATTATGTCTTATAGAAATCCATCTAGGAATGATTTCATAAAAGTTTTAAATTGATTTCCATGTTTCCATCACTTTATTTATAGTAGACTACTTAAGAATGATTTTAGTCTAACGCAAAAAAAAAAAAAAGAAAAAAAAAAAGAAAAAGAAAAAGAAGATAACAAAGTGTCTTTTTGTTGGAATATGAAGCCTAAATGAGTTTTCTTGTACTATGCAAAGACATATTAGGGTCAAGATGAAGTTTTTATTTTTTATTTTTTATTGAATGATGGGTTTGTCATTATTATATATTTAACCCTATT
Organism: Vitis riparia; assembly: GCF_004353265.1. Classification (NCBI taxonomy): domain Eukaryota; kingdom Viridiplantae; phylum Streptophyta; class Magnoliopsida; order Vitales; family Vitaceae; genus Vitis; species Vitis riparia. Next base: position 191,176 of record NW_023269672.1, on the reverse strand, counting down.
ATGATTTAAGGTTTTCTTTTTAGAGAGAAAACTTAGAGTGCAACTACAACTGCAACTAAGAAGAGAGTGAAAGAGTCTTCCATTGTAACTTTTCTCTTTTGTTTGATTGGTGTATTTTTTAGTGATGGTGTGCTCTGTGAATGTAGGGATCACATTGATCATTGGATTATTTTAAAAAAATTGTTGTTGTTTCTTTATTTTAGCTTGTGTATGTGATTTGGTTAATACTTTGATCAACTTAGTTTATAGTTAAGAAATATATGTATTATGAAAGAAGATAAAATCAACTTTGGACCACATAAATAATTTATTTTAAAAATTATGATTTAGATAGAAAATTTTTCCAAACAATTATTGGTCTTTGGTTTCACATCTAAGTTGTAGATGGTTAATGAGTAATATACTAATCAAATAAGTCTAGTTGAAGTGAATCATATTGAAATGGAAAAATTTACGCTACAAAAATATTAATTTGATTCATATTTTGAACCAAACAGCATATAAGTGATTTTGCATAACTTAGCACATATCTAAATGTACAAATAATAATAATAATAATAATTTGGTTTTTTTATGCAAATGATGTCATCACTTCCTTGGTCTTTAGAGAGTTACAAAACTTTGAAAGTTAGAGAGAAGTCTTTTTCATATCTAAAATTAATTAAAGACAAGTCTTGAACATAATTGGTGGGTCATTTTTTTCTTGGGAGTTAGTGAATTTCTAGTTTTTTTTTAATGAGAGGACGAGATCTTTCTAATAATGAATTTGATGATTAATCTAGACTATGCTCTTACTTTCCTAGCCTTGAATTTGAAATAAAGGTAAAGAATATTTTATTTTTTCTAAGATGTTACATTAAATCTTAATCAAGCCAAGAATATAATATAAATATTTTTTACTCATTTTTAATATATACCATCAAAACCTTATCAACAACAATAAAGAAAAAGAAATATATGAGACCCTTAATTCAGGTAATAAAATTATATGATAGTAGTTTTTCCAATAAAATAAGGAAAAGTATGTAAATAGAATTTATCATTTTGTTGACTCAATAATTCATGCGTTCAACAAGAAGACTTATCAAATATGCTAAAATCATAGTAGTTTTTCCAATAGAACAAGGAAAAGTGTGTAAAGAGAATTTATCATTTTGTTAACTCAAGAATCCATGTGTTCAACACAAAGACTTATCATATATGGTAAAATCATATTAGTTTTTCCAATATAACAAGGAAAAGTATGTAAACGGAATTTATCATTTTGTTAACTTAAGAATCCATGTTTTCAATACAAAGACTTATCAAATATGTTAAAACCATAGTAGTTTTTCCAATAGAACAAGGAAAAGCATGTAAAAATAATTTATCATTTTGTTGACCCAAGAATCCATGTTTTCTACATAGACTTATCAAATGTGCTAAAACCACAAGCCTAGACTTATCATTGATGCTAAAGCCAATAAGAGCTTTTGATAATAACATATAATATTTTATATCTCAAATAAAATAGAGTTTTTTTTTTAATATTAACTAAATAACAACAACTAATATCAATAGAATTATTTCCATTAGTTTCTATTATATTTAAAATGTCTCAAAAGAGAAATCACAAACTGAACTATAGACTAATCAATAATGCTAAAATAAACAATAATATTACACATTTTATACTAAGTTATAATAAAAATTTAATACAAAAATATTGGATGAATGAGAAAAATAAAAAAATATAAATTATATTAATAAATTTTCTCAAAAAAGAAAGTTAATAATTTTCATTACTCAAATTTTTTAATGTTTAAAATGTATTCATGTGGCTTAAGTTAAGTAACGGGTTAAAAATACCTTTAAATAGGTTAAATAGCATTGTCCTAAGCAGTCTTGGATTAGTTTCAAATGTGAAGTTCTTAATAATTGGAGGCGACTCTTTTAGCAAACGTAGTAGTAGAAAAACATTTTAAGAAACTCCAAAAACTATACTTCATGTGGGGAGCTTTCTCTCATTGTTGGAAGAATTAGCAATCTTTGACTCACACAAATTTTAGAAACAACAAAATTTGAGGTAATATTCCTTACTCCATGAGTTGTTTATTTGCACTCATGCAACAATAACTTCTTTGAAAATATATTCTCAATGCTAAGGAACTACACATTTTTGGGGCTCCTATGTTTGGGCAATAATAAATTTTTGAGAAATACTCTAAGTTGAATTGGAGAACTGACAAGTATAGTGGATTTCCATTTGAGATATAACAAATTTATCGGCTTTACTTTGAATGATGTGATATAGTCGAAATGTGAATATCAACCGCACATTTGGAACCCTTAGTTGCACACTTGCACCCATCACGATTCACGTCTCAATCCATACCAGATGTTACTGTTTTCCCATTTGCCTTAGAAAAGAGAAAAACCAGTGCAAGTGGAGAAAACAAAGGATCATCGTTAGACCAGGTCCAAATGGTTAGGGCAATGATGAAGCAGACATTGCACCCCATCTTCGAAAGTGACGATCGACAATGACATGCATCAAGACCCTTGACTATACTCTTTTTTTTCTTTAGTCTTTGGCAGTTTCCTCTTTTTCCCTTCACCATGTTCCCCCCCTTTTTTTTTTAATGTTTTGAAATAAGAAACTGCTATGTTTATATGAGAGAATTATTAATGAAAATAACGCTTTTGTTGATTGGAGTTTACTTTGAAAAATGTAGCATGACTAGCTGTCTCGTTATTGTTTTTTCAATTAACAAAAAAATAAAAATTGCACCCCGTTTGGATCATTTGATTTCGACATTAGACACCGATGCATAAGGGACCGGCTGACACGGATTTGATTTTTCAACACAAGCGGCTAAGGTCCTGTTCCTAACACACATACACACCAAAAAGAAAAGTAGATTGATCCCCGCCACAATGTTGATACGAAGCACTTATTTTTTAACAGGGTGTACTTATTTTTTAGCATGATGGAGTTCATTTGTAACTAGTATCCTTTGATTGAATGAGATGTGACCACTTCATACATGTCTTGACAAGGTAAATTGAAAGATTATGTAATATCGAGGTATCTTAGGCCATGTAGAAATTATGAATGTAAGAACTTTTCTAACAAAGTGATGGTTGAAAAGTAAAAAATACAAAATTAAGATCACATGTCAAAAGGATTGGAAAAATTCAAAGAATTTTAATGGTCAAATAAGTGAATTGAATTTGAATACAAGGATGACACAAATTCCCAACAACATGGAAATACTTACTATTTCTTTCTTAAAACCTTTAAAATATGAATACAAGGATGCTACTTTTTTCTTTCTTACTATATTTATACAGATTTGTGGAACTTTATATTTATATTTAGAAAGCTACTATCAACTTGAACATAATCTCACTGTCAAACCCATTTAATTGCATCAAAGGTTTCATATTGTTCTCCTACTCAATGCAAATCGAATTTCAATCCAATTGAGACATCACAGGGAAAGTTTCACGCCCAACACTTGGTTCATGAATTTCTACACACATGGATACAAAGGCAAACCTATACATGTAATCAACTTATTATAAGAGAAATTATGACTGGTTTCTAAGTAGCTTAGCATGAATTTTAAAAGAAAAACCATAGACCTAAGTTCTAACCAATTATTTTCCGAATGCATCTTTGTTTACCTTTTTTTAGTTTCATAGGTTTAAAGCACTAGCCAAAAAGCACAAAATGTATAGTATAAATCCTTAGCCTCCTCATCCCATATGAGCTTTTCTCTGCTCATGAAATATCTAAATCATTGCCAATATCCAAGTCTTAACTATCATCCAAAATGTCGCCAATTAGTTTACCTAAAAGTCTTAACTATCATCCAAAATGCAAAGATTTTGACTCATTGGTGAACACATCCAAACAAATTTCTCAACAATTTTGATATTTCTATGAACTTGAATTGATGTGATACATGAAAAAGACTATGAATAATATGGTTTACCAAACTTTGAAATGTCGTTAATTAGTTTACCTAAAAGTCTTAACTATCATCCAAAAGGCAACTTTATTGATTAACTTCCATTCTAGAATTAATTTACTGTAGAATTAATTTTGATGATGATTAATGTGCATTTTATTTGCAGCATAAGTGTAATCTCATCAACATGAGTTATGGAGAACAATGATGCTTGAATATGGACAATTCGTTTGCCTTGTTAATGAAGTATGAATTTCAACTCTATTAGTTCACCATTTTTTTTTTATTATTATTAACTCTTTATATGATAATTTTGGAGTATAATTGAAGTATATTTAGAAAATCTTTTAAAGTAGAATACAAGCAAAAACTTGATCATTTATACACTCAAATTAACTAATGAATTATTAAGAAGTCAAGTTTTATTTTATTTTATTTTTCTTTTTAACAATTTCATTTTTATATGTTTTTTTATAAATATTTATTTGTTTTAATCATTTTTTTTTGGGAACAATCCATCTAATATTTTATGTTGATATTTTTATTGATTAATGTATCATTTATATAGCATTTGAAAATAATATAAAAATATTTTGGTTATGAGTTAAGGTTAAATTTGTAAAAGATAAATTTTTACTTAAATTTTCAATAATATTAAATATTATGTTTTTCTAGTCACATTCATGGTGCTATTGTAAAATAAATGGTTTCAAATCTCAACTTTGTTTAAATAAAAAATTATCAATAAGCAAATATTTAGCTCTTATCGTTCAAAGATTTTAATGTTTAATTTTTAGTTTTATCTAATAACATCATTGTAATTAATATTTTGACCACCTATTTATTTATTTGTTTGTTTTTTTAAGAAGTAAGATTTTTTAAAGATTTTGAGTGTCTTTCCAAGAAATTTGGTACCTATGATAAAATTAGGTATATCTTATAGAAATCCATCTAGGAATGATTTCATAAAATTTTTAAATTGATTTCCATTTTTCCATGCCTTTGTTCATATTAGACTACTTAAGAATGATTTTAGTTTAAAAAAGCAAAAAATTAAATAAATAAATAAACAAGATAACAAAGTGTCTTTTTGTTGGATTATAAAACCTAAATAAGTCTTGTTACACTATGCAAAGACATATTAGGGTCAAAATGGAGTTTTTATTTTTTTATTGAATAATGGGTTTGCCTTTATTATATATTTAACCCTATTATGATTTAGGGTTTTGTTTGTAGAGAGAAAACTTAGAGTGCAATTACAATTGCAACTAAGAAGAGAGTGAAAGAGCCTTCACTATTGTAACTTTTCTTTTTTGTTTGATTGGTGTACTTTTTAGTGATGGTGTGCTCCGTGGATATAGGGATCACATTGATAATTGGATTATGTTAAAAATTTGTTGTCTTTTCTTTATTTTAGCTTGTATATGTGATTTGGTTAACACTTTGATCACCTTAGTTTATAGTTAAGAAATATATGTATTATGAAAGAAGATAAAATCAACTTTGGACCACATAAAGGTGAGTCTAAATGAATATGGTTTATTTTAAAAATTATGATTTACACAGAAATTTTTTTTGGACAACTATTGGTCTTTGGTTTCACATCTATGTTGTATATGGTTAATGAGTAATATATTAATCAAATAAGTCTAGTTGAAGTGAATCATATTGAAATGGAAAAATTTACGCTACAAAAATATTAATTTGATTCATATTTTGAACCACACAACATATCAATGATTTTACATAACTTAGCACATCTAAAAGTACACAAAAATAATAATAATAACAATAATTTGGTTTTATTATGCAAATGATGTCATCACTTCTTTGGTCTTTAGAGAGCTACAAAACTTTGTAAGTTAGAGAGAAATCTTTTTCATAATTAAAATTAATTAAAGACAAGTCTTGAACATAATTGGTGGGTCATTTTTTCTTGGGAGTTAGTGAATTTTTTTTTTTTTTTTTAAATGAGAGGACGAGATCTTTCTAATAGTGAGTTTGATTATTAATCTAGACTATGCTCTTACTTTCCTAGCCTTGAGTTTGAGATAAAGGTAAAGAATATTTTATTTTTTCTAAGATGTTACATTAAATCTTAATCAAGCCAAGAATATAATATAGATATTTTCACTCATTTTTAATACATTCCATCAAAACCTTATCAACAATGATAAAGAAAAAGAAAGATATGAGTCCCTTAATTTAGGTAATAAAATTCCATGATAGTAGTTTTTCCAAAAGAATAAGGAAAAGTATATAAACATAATTTATCATTTTATTGACTCAAGAATTCATGTGTTCAACACAAAGACTTATCAAATATACTAAAATCATAGTAGCTTTTCCAATAAAACAAGGAAAAGTATGTAAATAGAATTTATGATTTTGTTGTCTCAGGAATCCATGTGTTCAACACAAAGACTTATCAAATATGCTAGAACCATAGTAACTTTTCCAATAAAATAAGGAAAAATATGTAAAGAGAATTTATGATTTTGTTGACTCAAGAATCCATGTGTTCAACACAAAGACTTATCAAATATACTAAAATCATAATAGCTTTTCCAATAAAACAAGGAAAAGTATGTAAACAGAATTTATGATTTTGTTGACTCAAGCATCCATGTGTTCAACACAAAGACTTATCAAATATGCTAAAACCATAGTAACTTTTCCAATAAAATAAGGAAAAATATGGAAAGAGAATTTATGATTTTGTTGACTCAAGAATCCATGTGTTCAACACAAAGACTTATTAAATATGCTAAAATCATAGTAACTTTTCCAATAGAACAAGAAAAAGTATGTAAACAAAATTTATGATTTTGTTGACTCAAGAATCCATGTATTCAACACAAAGACTTATCAAATACGCTAAAACCATAGTAGCTTTTCCAACACAACAAAGAAAAGTGTGTAAAGAGAATTTATGATTTTGTTGACTCAAGAATCCATGTGTTCAACACAAAGATTTATCAAATATGCTAAAACCATAGTAACTTTTCCAATAGAACAAGGAAAAGTATGTAAACAGAATTTATGATTTTGTTGACTCAAGAATCCATGTGTTTAACACAAAGACTTATCATATATGCTAAAATTTTAGTAGCTTTTCCAATATAACAGGGAAAAGTATGTAAATGGAATTTATCATTTTGTTGACTCAAGAATCCATGTGTTCAACACAAAGATTTAAAATATGTTAAAACCATAGTAGCTTTTCCAATATAATAAGAAAAAGTATATAAAGAGAATTTATCATTTTGTTGACCCAAGAATCCATGTTTTCTACACAGACTTATCAAATATGCTAAAACCACAAGCCTAGACTTATCATTGATGCTAAAGCCAATAAGAGCTTTTGATAATTACATATAACATTTTATATTTTATATCTCAAATACAATAGAATTTTTTTTTTATAAAAAAATTAACTAAATAACAATTAATATCAGCATAATTATTTCCATTAGTTTCTATTATAATTAAAATGCTTCAAAAGAGAAATCACAAACTGAACTATAGACTAATCAACATTGCTAAAATAAACAATAATATTACACATTTTATACCTAAGTTATGATAGAAATTTAATACAAAATTATTGGATGAATGAGAAAAATAAATAAATAAAAGTAAATTATATTAATAAATTTTCTCAAAAAAAAAATAAAAATTCATTACTCAAATTGTTTTAATGTTTAAAATGTATTCATGTGGCTTAAGTTAAGTAACGGGTTAAAAATACCTTTAAATACGTTAAATGGCATTGTCTCAAGCAGTCTTGAACTTGTTTCAAATGTGAAGTTCTTAATAATTGGAGGCAACTCCTTTAGCAAACATAGTAGTAGAAATACATTTTAAGAAACTCCAAAAATTATACTTCATGTGGGGAGCTTTCTCTCATGGTTGGAAGTATTAGGAATCTTTGACTCACACAGATTTTAGAAACAACAAATTTTGAGGTAATATTCCTTACTCCATGAGTTGTTTATTTGCACTTACGCAACAATAACTTCTTTGAAAATATATTATCAATGCTAAGGAACTACACATTTTTGGGCCTCCTATGTTTGGGCAATAATAAATTTTTGAGAAATACTCTAAGTTGAATTGGAGAACTAACAAGTATAGTGGATTTCCATTTGAGATCTAACAAATTTATCGGCATTATTCCTTCACAAATATATCAATTCTCTTATAGTATTAGATCTTGCAGATAATACACTTAGAACAATACCAAAATGTTTGAATAATTAATTTCAGCTTAGTGGCAATAATAGATATTCCAAATGATGCATTTGCTAATTTAGAATGTTTCAATTATCATGGCTTTTTTGGGGTGGACCTTCATTGATCAGATAAGGAGGGAATTAGAGTACAAAGGGATTCTTCAATATGTTAGAATGATAAGAAATTTCAAATAATAATTTAGTTAGATCATTTGGATGGAATTCCAGAGAAATGGAATATTTATAATCTAGTCTTTAAGCACCCAAAATTATCATGTCAGCGAAAATATATATCAATGTTTTAAGTGTACACCATTTAGAACAGAGGGCATCTAGTCTTAATGTCATCTTTGTATTATGTGATAATCATTAATTTCTTTATGAACTTGATTTTCAATTAAGGAGTTTTTGAGTAGGAAGGCCAACGCTACAATAATTTTATTTGGAAAGACATAATAAGAAAAAGATAAATGTTTGAAAAGGAAAATGTCATCTTCTTGATAATGAAAAAACATTGGTTTATTACAAGTTCAAATGAATTGCTCTCATGTATCATATCAGTTCAAGTTCATAGAAATATGAAAATTGTTGAAAGGTATATTTTGTAAGATAGTTAAGACTTTCAAGTCAACTAATTATCTTTATTGAACGATATTTTAAATTTTGGCAAACCATATTATTCATAGTCTTCTTCACAATCACGTTGTGGACATATTCCAAAAATATCTAGACATCACTTAAATCACTTACCTAATATATGTTCCAATGATTCCAAAGGATCTACATTTTATATCTTTCTAAAAATTCTTTAGGTTATATTTGGTTCTTAAAAAATATAAGGAAAAATGAGGGAAATAAAATAGAGAGTAAAAGTTGAAGAGAAAAACAAAATAGATTTAAAATCTATAAATTATTTTTATATACTATTTCAAACTTATTTCACTTATTTTTATTCTTTTATGTAAAAATTAAATAATTTAAAAATGTATAAGTCTTCGACTAATTTTAATTATATTTGATTTTGTCTTTCTTTCTTTCTTTCTTTCTTTCTTTCTTTCTTTTTTTTGTATTTTATGTGTTTTCCATAGTGAAACTAAACATGAGACACTTTCCTTAGTACTTTCAAATATGCACTTATGGTTTCTAATCTTATGAGATGGATGAACATAAGGGATGAAAATTTCCTACAGTTAGAAATTCCCTACTATTCCATAAACTAGAAAAGTTTGAAGGGCATATAAGGAAACAAAATCGTCTCTAAATAACATTGTCCATACAACACAATAATCAATCTTGGAGATATATAAGGATTTTTTTTCCCCTCAAAACTATGTGGATATTTTTTTTCTCAAAACTATGTGGATGAGATGTCATATGAAAATATGTGAAAAACTTGTATGTAATTGAGATATATATCATGAATTTTTTTTATCTTCAAGTCTCAAATGAAGAGAAAATATTATAAATGTAAATAAGAAACTTTAAAATGACTATTAAATCAACTTAAATGACTAAATATGACTTAGTAATTTAATTTAAATTATTAACTAAATTAAGACTATGTTTGGTTCCACGAAAGTCTTATGCAACGTTTGGTTCCAAGAAAATTCTAAAGGATGGAAGAAACATTAAGAAATATGATTTTTCTCATGTTTAATTTTATCATAGAAAATATGAATATATATACATATATACACCAAATGATTTTTAGGAAGCATATAAAAATAATTTATTGATTTTAAATCTATATTTTATTTTCCTTTGGTTTTTGTTCTTTGTACTTTTTCTTTTCATTTTCTTCTCATATAATTTTCCATCAATTTTTTTTAGAACCAAACATAATCTTAAAGAAAATTATTTTCTCATACTTGGTTTACTTTGAAAAATAAAAATATATAATTAAAATTAGTTAAAAACTTATACATTTTCAAATTATTTAATATTCATATAAAAAGGGAAAATAAATTAAATGAGTTTGAAAAAAAATATTAAATTTAAATCTTATTTTATGTGTTCATACGCTTCATTTCTCACAATCATATCTATGAAATGTTCCAAATGTTTGAAAGTCATTCAGCCCCAAATTAAATATGAACCCGGTTCCATTGACTTCAAGGCATAATGCTAATTTGGAGTGAAAATTTCATCATTCTTTTAAATTCGTCTTTGTTAGATGAAGAGGGAAAATTAAGTTTGGAATTAATATAAAAAATACTCTTGCTAAGACTGAGGTTAGAAACAATTGGCTCTATTTGAGATTTATATGCGTCTACAAGACTCTCTCTCTTTGTTGGAAGGTTTGTTTGGATGTGTTTACTTTTAGGTCAAAGTCCTTGTATTTTGGATGGTAGGTAAGACTTTTAGGTCAACTAATTATCTTTATTGATCAATATTTCAAAATTTGGCCAACTATTTTATTCATGTCTCTTTCACAAATGCATTGTGGACATGTTTCAAAAATATCTAAAAATCATTGACCCAATTAGGGTTCCAATGATTCCAAGGGTCTACAGTTTAAGTTTTCTAAAAATTATTTTTGTTTGGTTCTTGGAAAATTTGAGGAAAACGTAAGGGGAAAAAATAGAAAATCAAAGTAGAAGGAAATAAAAAAGTTGAAGAAAAATTTAAAATATATTTAAAATCATTAAATTATTTTTATATGTTACTTCAAATTGAACGTAATAAAAAGTTGTGCTTTTACCACCATAGAAAATTGATGAATTTATGAAAACAATTTCTTTTGAGAGCATATACTCATGGATTTTTTTTTTTTATCTTTGAGCTTAGTGAATTTATAAAAACAATTTCTTTTGAGAACATATACATTATGGTTTTTTTTTAAAAAATCTTTGAGCGCTGAATGAAGAAAAAAAAATCATAAATATAAATAAAATACTTTAAAATGACCACATATATATATATTAAAAAAAAACTTAAATGACTGAAGATAACTTAATTTCCATTAAAAGAGTTGTAATAAAATAAAAAGTTCATATAGCTTGAAAGACTGTAAAATAAATTAGTGTAATACTTGCAGAAGAAAAAAAAAGGATCAAGATTGAATAGAAAGAAAGATAATAAATTTGAATACTAAAAAATATTTTATTTATTTTTAAATTTTAATTAAATCATAATATATTATTAATGTTCAATGGTTAGTGTTATTTGTTTTTCCAATAATATTTAATTACGATTATTTTTTATCTTTTAAAATTATATATTTTAAGGGTAAATAATAACCATAATGTGGGGAAGATGTGATTGTCTAAATCATATATTTGTTTGTTGACCATTGACCAACTCTGTTTGCAGGGGTGCCATAAATTGTTAATATGTATGCCTTGGAATTATTTCAATTCATTCACCATTCATGGCAATCTCTAAAGCAATGATTGCGTTTCCCTTGCTTTGCTTTCTCTTCTCGACCATCTCCACCTTATCTCATCAAAACACCTTGGTTTGCAATAAAACTGAGAAACGTGCCCTTCTAAGCTTCAAACATACTCTCTTTGATCCTGCACACCGCCCCTCATCTTGGTCTACTCACGAAGACTGCTGTGGATGGAATGGAGTCTACTGTCACAACATCACTGGTAGAGTTATCAAGCTCGATCTGATGAATCCTAGTAGTTCCAATTTCTCGTTGGGGGGCAAGGTTAGTCCTGCGTTGCTCCAATTGGAATTTTTGAATTACTTGAACTTGAGCGGGAATAATTTTGGAGGTACTCCAATTCCAGGTTTCCTAGGTTCCATGCGGAGTTTAACATACCTTGACCTCTCCTTTGCTTCATTTGGTGGACTAATCCCTCCTTAGCTTGGAAATCTTTCCAATCTTCAATATCTCAGTCTAGGAGGTGGTGATTCCTTCTACGAACCACAACTTTATGTTGAGAACCTTGGTTGGATTTCTCATCTTTCTTCTTTGAAACACCTGACCATGTATGAGGTTGACCTTCAAAGGGAAGTTCATTGGCTTGAATCTACATCTATGCTATCTTCCCTTTCCGAGTTGTACTTGGTGGCATGTGAACTAGATAACATGAGGCCGTCTCTTGGGTATGTCAATTTTACATCTCTCACATTCCTCAGTCTTGCTTGGAATCATTTCAATCATGAGATACCCAATTGGCTATTTAATCTCAGCACTAGTCATGTACCTCTAAATGATTTAGATTTATCATACAATCAGTTGACAGGGCAAATACCAGGGTATTTAGGAAACTTATCATCCTTGAAGTATTTATTACTTTATGGAAATAGGTTAAATGGAACTCTTCCAAGCAGTCTATGGCTTCTTTCAAATTTGGTGTATTTAGATATTGGAAATAACTCCTTAGCAGACACAATATCAGAAGTTCATTTTAATAAACTCTCAAAATTGAAGTACTTAGACATGTCCTCAACATCTATTATTTTCGAAGTCAAGTCCAATTCGGTTCCTCCTTTTCAACTTGAAGAAATGTGGATGAGTTCCTGCCAGATGGGCCCCAATTTTCCCACGTGGCTAGAAACTCAAACATCTCTTCGGTATCTAGACATTTCCAAGTCTGGAATTGTGGACATAGCTCCAAAATGGTTCTGGAAGTGGGCTTCACATATTGATAGACGACTGATCGACCTCTCAGATAACCAGATATCTGGGAATTTATCTGGAGTTCTGCTAAATAATACTTACATTGATTTAAGCTCTAATTGCTTCATGGGTGAGTTACCACGATTGTCTCCACAAGTTTCTTTATTGAACATGGCTAACAACTCATTTTCGGGGCCAATTTCCCCTTTCTTGTGCCAAAAATTGAATGGAAAAAGTAATCTCGAGATATTGGACATGTCAACAAACAATTTATCAGGGGAGCTTTCTCATTGTTGGACGTATTGGCAATCTCTGACTCGTTTGAGCTTAGGAAACAATAACCTTTCAGGTAAAATTCCTGACTCCATGGGCTCTTTGTTTGAACTTGAAGCATTGCACTTGCATAATAATAGGTTATCTGGAGATATACCACCTTCACTGCGAAACTGCAAATCTTTGGGGCTCTTGGATTTAGGTGGTAACAAACTTTCAGGAAATATACCAAGCTGGATGGGAGAGAGGACGACTCTGACGGCTCTCAGATTAAGATCAAACAAATTAATTGGCAACATTCCTCCACAAATATGCCAACTTTCTTCCCTTATAATATTGGATGTTGCCAATAATAGCCTATCCGGAACCATACCAAAGTGTTTCAATAATTTCAGTTTAATGGCAACAATAGGCACTGAAGATGATTATTTTTCTGTTTTAGAATTTTACTACGACTACTACTCCTACTTCAACCGCTACACTGGAGCACCAAACTATGAGAATCTTATGTTGGTCATCAAAGGGAAGGAATCAGAGTACAGGAGCATTCTAAAATTTGTTCGGAGCATAGATCTTTCTAGTAATGATTTGTGGGGATCAATCCCTACCGAAATCTCAAGTCTTTCTGGATTGGAATCTTTGAACTTATCTTGCAATAATTTGATGGGAAGCATACCGGAGAAAATGGGACGCATGAAGGCCTTAGAATCTCTGGATCTCTCGAGAAGCCATCTCTCAGGTGAAATTCCTCAAAGCATGAAGAATTTATCATTTCTTAGTCACTTGAATCTATCATACAACAATTTCTCGGGAAGAATTCCATCAGGCACACAACTTCAAAGCTTTGATGCAATTAGCTACATTGGCAATGCCGAGCTTTGTGGAGCCCCTCTGACAAAAAATTGCACAGAAGATGAGGACTTTCAAGGTATAGACGTGATTGATGAAAATGAAGAAGGCTCTGAAATCCCATGGTTCTACATTGGCATGGGACTTGGGTTCATTGTAGGCTTTTGGGGAGTCTGTGGTGCTCTTTTATTCAAGAAAGCTTGGAGGCATGCTTATTTCCAATTTCTTTACCGTGTTGAAGACTGGGTGTATGTGGCCATAGCGATAAGGTTGAACCGGCTCCAGAATAATTTGAGGGTAAGTGAAACACATCACCATCTTATCAATTTTTGTTTCAAATAATATTTTCTTTCTATGTTTGATTGGTTCTTTTTAATTTTGCAGTTTCTACTTTGTCATTCATGTTATATCATATATTGTTAATTGAATATCATTACAATATGACGAAAAAGATTTGTGATAGGAACCAGAATTTATGGGCAAAGTATCTCATACACCCCTTTTCCTAAACCAATTAACGTTGGATTCTATTTTCTGGAAAAGAAGTGAAATCTCTACTGGTTTTAAAGATATGATAGTTGTATAATTTTAGTCGTGTATTTGCTTCAATGTTTGCTAAGAGGATGGATTTGATTCTGAATAATTGTTCGAGGCCTACATGAGCAAAAATTACATTTTATGTTGGGTCATTATTTATAACTAAACATTAATTAGAAAATTTTCTTAACTTAATGATTTTCACAAGTCTTTTTGGCTATTTGAAAATAATCTGAGAATACTTGTTGAAAAAAGTTTTTATCTTTATTAATATGTTCACATGATTAAGCAGTAGTAGACATTAGAGTAGAGAAGAAAATAGATAGTGAATCTTCATGACTCCACTAAAATAAAAATATTAGGTGGAGTCCTTTCTAACCTTTTGACCAGTACAAAATCTTATTCAAATTTGTTATTTTTTTTTTCTTCTTGGAAAATAAGAAAAAGTTTTATGCTTATTAAATTTCTTTTAAAATCCATATCACAAGATAATATACATACTCAATCTAGCTACATTAACATATGAGAAAACCTAGTTTTGTATATGGCTATAATATTCTAGCATAAATTAATCAAAGGTGGTAATATAGAAAAAATATTCATAGTATTACATGATACTATATGGTTTAGTATGAATGATGCTTAATATATGTAATGATACAGGGAAATGCGAAAGACTAAAGAAGAGAAACATCAGCGGATCAAACTTTCAACTCAAATTGAATGTCACCCAAGTCCCTTAATATAGGTACGTATCACAACACTTTGTTTCATTTATTGTATTAATAGCAACATACACGAGGAAGTAGTTATTTTGTCTTGATTATATGTTTATATGTTTATATTTTATGCATTTGATTAGTCTTTATAAAATTATAAATGTAAGTAGATTTCACATAGTACTTTTTAATACTTCATAAACTCTTTTTGCATTTTTTTTTATATGTTTAGACTTTTTTTTTTAAATATTTGTTAGTATTAACTTCTATGTTATTTTCACTTGAAGAAGGTGCAAGTAACATGTTTCTTTTATTGTAGACTAAATATTTGAGACAATTTTTATTTACTTCTCTGGCTTATTTTCAATATATATATATATATATCATCAACAACATTTTAAAATTTTGAAAAAGTTAAAATAAAATTGAAAAAAAAAAACACAAAATCTAGTAGGATAACACCTAGGAAGGGGTGAATAGGTGTTTTTAAACTTTAAAGCACAAAAGTTATGATTTTGAACCAATTAATATTTTAGACATTATGGGAAAGATTAAAAATCATCCCTCATACAAGACAGGATCTTTTTATGTGGAAAACACTCACATAAAATGTGAAGATAAAAAACCAAAAAATAGAGACCTCAAATCAATAATCCAATATACAAGAAAATAGTAACAGAATTACCTGGAAGATGTTACCTTTAGACTTACTTTTTAGAACCTATACTATAATCCATGTTCGTAATGCAACACTTTGTGTGCTCTAGTGGATCTCTCTTTAGCTCTTAAGAGGATACAAATCTCCTTTGATAACTCGGAAGAAGTTACAAATTTTCTTTGAGACATTTGGGAATAGGAAGGAAAATTGGGGTTTTCTTAGTATTTGCATCAAACTTAAAACAAAATTAGGCAAAGTATATATAAGCTCAATGACTTAGAGGATCGAAATAAGTCCCAAAAATAAAATAGTAAGTTTCCAAAATGCAGACTACTAGAATCTGACAAAAACTTCTTGGAAAGCTTGAGCAAACTTAAGCATTGCTTTAGTGCTTTGAGCGCTAAAATAAGCATTTGAGTATTGGCTCCAACATTGAGTGCTTTGGCCAGTGTTTGAGGGCGTCTACAGTTTCAAAAACAAGTTTAAAAGAATTTTTGTACAATTTGAAACAATTGATCCAACCCATATCTTGTTATTCCTAATTTGCCTTAACCTAAACCTTTCCAAGCTTACTTGTGACGTCTCGGTTGATCAAGCTGCAACCTCAAGTCTTCAATGGAGAGTAAGTCTATAATATCCCTAATTTAATCATCACGAAATAGAAATAATAATAATAATAATAAGAAGAAGAAGAAAAAGAAGAAGAAGAAGAAGAAGAAGAAGAAGAAGGATAAGGATAAAGATTACTTAAACAAAAAAGGAAAGAAGTTACAAATGATTTTGAACCATGTTCGAAGAGTTTTAATTTTATATATATAACAAAATAAAGAATATTGAACAAATCTAAGGAATTTGGAGAAGAAATGAAAACCCTACAGAGATAGACGAAGAGATAAAGGAGAGAAGAATAAGGAGATAAAGTTGAGATTTATCTCACCATTGCTTATTTTTATTCTCTATAGAGTAAAATCTAAGGTAAGTCTTTCAAGGAATTTATTCTTGTTCTTTTCGGATTTTTTTTTTAAAATATATG
Organism: Vitis riparia; assembly: GCF_004353265.1. NCBI lineage: Eukaryota > Viridiplantae > Streptophyta > Magnoliopsida > Vitales > Vitaceae > Vitis > Vitis riparia. Next base: position 174,343 of record NW_023269672.1, on the reverse strand, counting down.
TTAATGATAAGATATTTTCTAGATTAGATGTTAAAAAAAAAAGGAAATTCATATGGTTCATGTAATAAATAAAGGGTTAGGAAGTAAGAAAAAAAAAGGTTAATTAATGGTAGTGCGAATGAATACGATCTTTGATTTAACCCTAGACAAAAACAAAGTCTCTACGAATGTGAGAATTTTTATTATTATTTGTAAGAAATTTATGTAATGCAAATTGGAAATAAAGATAAATATTTAGTTTGAAGAAAAATTCTATAGATTTAAGAAGTAAAGTTTTGAAGAAAAATAAATAAATAAAATAATATTCATTTTAGTTGTTTAGTAAAAGAATGCAGTAGAGTAGATATTCAATGTGAATATAATTTGAATAATAGAGGAAAATAGGAAAGATAAAGTATGCAGTGTACAGTAAAAAAAATTAATTAGGATAATTGTAAAATAATAAAAAATAAAAATATATGTTGATTTAGTACTCAAGATAATGTATGAAGTAGAAAAGAACAAATTTTTAAAATTTAAATTTAATTATCATCGGAATAAATTAGTAGAATGACATGTACAATTTTTGTTAAGTTAAAATAATTTTATATTAATAAGATTTATTTTACTTGTTTAGGTGAATCCTAAGTTTAATCAACTTTCTTACTCAGCTCAACTTTTACCAAGTAAGGAATTATGACCCTTAAATATTTTCTCAAATGTTATTTTTTTGAAAGGGTGGGAAAATATTTTGTCATATGAAGAATATTTTATGTTGTGGAAAATATCACTTTCCTTATATATTATTATATTTGGCCCTAGTCAACAGGGGTTGTGTTGTTATCCCTCATTGCCTACTTGTATGAGGATTGGAAAACCTAGTTAGTGGGGTAGTCACTAACCCCCATTGCCTAATTTTATGAGGGTTGGAAAACCTAGTCAATAGGATAGTCATTAACCCGATGGTACCATTTGATTGACTAGTCCCTTCCGAATTGAAAAGTCATATGTTTTTTAAGATCCCTTTAGTTTGGGAAAAGAAAATTTGTTTATGATATGTATGTTTGAAGATTATATTATGCATTATGTTCTTTTGTATAAAAGAAATTGTTAGTATATTCATTGAGTTAAATCTCACTACCTTTGCTTTTGATAACTTTTTCAGGTGCCCCAAATGTAGAAAGAAATGAGTGACGTTGGGGATAGGAAGGATTCTTGTTAGTTTAGTTTATGTTTGGCCTTGAAGTCTTTGTTTAGACACGTTGATTTGGATCATGCATTATGTTTTTAATTATCAAGTTAATTTGAACTGAATTAGTTTTTCATAATTATGTGAAACATGAAACTTCTATTTTGAAACAATAGTTTTAGCTTTGTGAACTCATTCTTAAGGGAGGATCTATGACTTTTGTTCTTTTTTACTATTTAGTCATTTTGGTATATTTCACCTTTATGTTAGATTTTTGAAATTGACATGATTGCCCCTAGCCTTGGGGTATAGGGTGTTACAAAGTCACAATCTAGAAAGATCCTATGCCATAAGGAATAGAACAAAAGTGTCAATAAATAAATTATAATGCATAATGTACTAACAAAAATGGTGAGCAAGACTAATAATAATGATTTAGGCATCCTTTTATAGAAATAAAATCAAGTTTCAATAGAATCATGGTGAGAAAATGAAAGGGTTGTCTGTATTTTTGTTCAAGTATATGGAAGTAGCATTTAAAAAGAAAAACATAGTTGTATCTTCCTTGTATTTGAACACTTTCTATTTGTCTAGGTTTGAACAAGCTTAGGCAAATGTTTGGAAAGAAACAAAAATATGTTTGATTAAAAAGGATAATATGAGACATAATGGTGTATTTTATTTTAAGGTCAAGGATAAGAACTATTGGGAACTAGGTATAACATATGAGATTTATGGTCACTTGTAACACTGAAGTAATGGAGGAAGTAGTCATATTGTGGAAAATGCGGGTATGTTGTGGTGATGTAGGCATGTTGTGGGATGATAGCAAGTTTTGGGAGATGTTTTATAGGTTAAAGGATGAAGGCATGTCTTGAGGGATGCAAGCAAGTTTTAGAAAATGCAAGGAAATTTTGACAAATCCAGGCATTGGTTGGGGATGCAAGCATGTTCTGCGTGAAGCAGGCATTGTCTTGGGGATGTAGGCATCAGTTAGGGGATGCCACCATGTAATGGGGAATGTAGGCATGAGTTGGGGGATGTTGGCATAGGGTGGGGGGTGTAGTCATGTGTTAGGGATGCAATCATAGGGTGGAGGACATAGGCAAATAGAAATTTTGAACTATTTTTATTAAAGACAAATTTTAGATTTATTAAAAAAAAACAATTTTCCAGGTTATTAAAAAATTAATTTCTGCATTTTAGATAAAATATGCATAGTAATATATATCACCACACATCAACAAAATAATAAATGAAAATGACAAACATATAGATGAGCAGAAAAATTAGGTAAATGTGCATACACAAATTAACTGATAATCCAAATAGGTATATGCATAGAATACAAATAAAAAACAGAAATCCTAAAAATAGCATGCAAATAAGAAATCCTAAAATGAACAGAAACAAAATACAAATAAAGTGATGAAGAAGAAATAATGTATCCAAATGCAGTCCTAAATCAATCCTAACTCTCCAAACCTTTAAAGGATATCAACATGAAAAACAAACAAACAACCCCAAAGTGTATATACAGTAAGAAAAAACTCTCTTACCAATGATTCATTTTTCTTTGCTTAGGGTTTGTGTCCTTTTAAATATAGTTTTCAAAACTTCCTCTCTAAGAAAACATTTATTAAAGCACAAATTTTAAGAATTTCCATTAAAAAATTTTATTAAAAAACAATTTTCTAGAGAATATTTATTAAAACACTTATTTTGAGTATTTTCATTAAACAAACTTATTAAAAAAATAAAATTTCTAGAAAAAATTTATTAAAATATGTATTTTGAAAATTTTCATTAAACAAACTTATTTGCTTTTACAAACTTTGAGGATTTTTATTAAAAGAAAATGATTTTCTAGATTTAAAAAAAAAACAAAATTTTGGATTATTAAATTGAAAACCATTTTATGAATAAATTAAAAAAAAAATCTTGAAATATTTTTATTAAGAAAAAATTGAATTAAAATGATTTTTTAATTATTTTATATTAAATCGGTTTCCTGAATTTAATAAAAACAAAATTTCCACAAAAAAACTATTTTTAAAAATTAAAAATTATTTTTAAATCACACACCAAGTAGACTCTAAATTTTTAAATAGTTTTGAAAACAAGCATAAAAAACAAAAACAAAAAAATTCTAAATGATTTTTTTTTTTTTTTTTTTTTTATGTTTAACTTAAAAATGGTTGTTAAAATAAGCCAAATGGGCCCTAAGTCCAATGGTTTTCTATAAAAGAAGACCCAAACGGCTCTAATAATACAACCCAAACACAACCCTCTCGTTGGAAGCCCACCACGCCTGTGTAGAGAAGTGCAATTTGTTGCGAAAGCAACTAAGAAGGTCTCTGCACTTATCTCGTTTCCTTTGGTTTTTCTTTTTGTTCGCCCAAAAAATGGATGCAAGCTTCTTTTTCTTTTTATTTCTCATTGCTATGATGGTCAATCCAATGATGGTCGTCATTGTTCTTCAGTTGTGAAAATCAATTAGTTTTGTTGTTGGGAAAATAGGGTTTAACTTCCTAAGAAGTAGGGTTTGGTGACGATGATGATGAGAACTTAAAAAATGAAGCTCCAACCACAGCCGAAGAGAATGGCCATGAAGTCTCCTTGTACTAATCTTGAGAGAAAAAAAAATGAGAGGAAAAAACGACTAATTTTTTTGTTGATGTAATTCATTGAGACTTGTATTAAAATCAATACTTAAATTTATCAAGTACTCTTTTATTTGAGACATGTATGTTGCTTGAAATTATGATGCTTTAAAAATAGAAATTATTAATATTTTCACTTAATTCCATATTATAAAATCATTAATATTTACAAACCTAAATGTGTTATTTGAGGCTTGGGAGATGCATTACTAATGTTGGTGATAGAGGCAATTGTATTGGTTAAGAATATAGGGGATGCAGGAATCTGATAAGGGTTGCAATAATATTATGGGGGATTCTAGTGCTCATGAGTATTAACTTTTTCTCTTTCATATTGAAAACAATAATACAAATTAATGTGTTATTTAAGGGTTATGGATGGGAACAAGTAACACATTTATATATGGGGGATAAAGGCATATTATGGGAAATGCAAGTGTACTAAAGGCATGTTTTGAGGGATACATGCAAGTTTTAGAAAATGGAGGGAAACTTTGACAGATCAAGACATTGGTTGGCGATGCAAGCATGTTCTGGGTGATGTAAGCATCACCTAAGGGATGTAAGTATCAGTTGAAGGATGTTGTCATGTAATAGGGATGTTGGTAAGACATGTGGGGCATGAAGGCAAGACATGGGTGATGCAGGAATAATGTGGGGCATGCAGGCAAGTCATATGGGGAATGCAAACATAATGTGGGGGATACAAGCATAATGTGGAGCATGCAAGCAAATGATGTGGGGGATACAAGCATAATGTGGGGGATGCAGGCTTATGTAGAGAATGTAGACAAGTCATGTGGGGGATGTAAGCATAATACGGGGTAAGACAAAGTCATGTGGGAGATGCGGGTATAATGTAGGGATGCAAGCAAGTTATGTGGGAAGTAGGCATAATGTGGGGGATGCAGGCATAATGTAGGGGATGCAGGCAAGTCATGTGGGGGATGTAGGCATAATGTGGGGGATACAAGAAAGTCATGTGGGGGTTACAGGCAAGTCATGTGGAGGATGCAAACAAGTCATGTCGGGGATGCAAACAAGTCATGTGAGGGCTACAAGCAAGTCAAGTGGGGGATGTAGGGCTACAGGTAGGGACTGTTGAGTCCTAGCATGTCGTGAGGGATTCAATGAAGACATGGAGGATGCAAACAAGTCATGTGGGGGCTAGTATGTGGTGAAGGGTGTAGGCATAGAGTGAAGGATTCAACTGTGTTGAGATGTTGTAGGGAGCATGCATATTATGGGTTGCAGGTATATGGTAGGGGAGTTTGCTATGTTATGGGAGATGTAGTACTATTGTGTGGATTCTGGCATGTCTTTGGGAAAGCATCCATAGTGTGGGGGTTTCATGCATATTATGGGATACAAGTAAGTCATATTCAAGGTTTCATGCATACGATTGTTGTGGGGGATACTGGTATAGGGTGGGGGATTCTGGCAAGTTACAGGGGATTCTTGTACATAGTAGAATTCACTATCTTTTTTCAACTTTCAAACCATAATATGAATCATCAATAATGATTAAGTTGATTTTAGGGATTCTCTAGCACACTTCCTAATAACATGAACACATACAATACAATTTTTGTATTCATATCCCTCATACTACACCTACATCTCCCATCTAAGATTATATTGTCAATGTATGGAGTCCCTTTAGCATGTAACAACCACCACTACAAGGAAAATGTCAAAAGAAGACATTTTTTAAACGTCAAGATAGATATAAGATGACACTTTTCAAAAGCGTCGTATTTTAGACTGTCATCTTATAAATTGCCATTTGTTGACGCTTTTTAGAAGTGCCATATTATTTTCAGCTCAACAATGACACTCATAGTGAGTGTCATAATTTTAAACCTTGGCGCTTTTTAAGTGTCATCATATGTTTATAATTTCATTCATGTCAATATTGACACTTGATAAAGTGTCATTGTATAGGTAGAAACAATATTGACGCTCGTAATAAGTGTCATTGTACAGGTAGAAACAATATTGACACTCGTAATAAGTGTCATTGTATAGGTAGGAACAACATTGACACTCGTAATAAGTGTCATTATATGGCATGTTCAACGTTGACGCTTAAAAAAACGTCATTTTCTTGGATCCTCAACGTTGACGCTTATGAAAAGCATCATTTTATTGGTATCCTTAACCTTAACACTTATGAAAAGCGTCATCTTCTGCCTTTATCTAATTACCATGATACTTTTAAAAAGCATCATATTCTCTCATTTGAAATTGTAATATGCCAGAAAAGGAAATTAATGTCCTAATTATGCCCTGTTTTATAAGTTTCCACAAACAATTAATTCAACAATAAAAAATTAATTTAAGAAACTGCATAGACAAAAAGTAGCAATACTAGTAAAATTTACCTATTAACATCATACATTAGTAATTATGAATTTGTTTAGCATTAAATTAAGTTAAAGTTGTCTAATAAACCAGAAATTTTACAACTTCTTCAACATTGAGTTGTTCATGGTCCTTTGCTGCATCTAGTTCTACATCATTTTTCTTCAAAGTGCATAAAGATGGTTGCAACTCACTTTCTAGATGCTCAATTTGCAAAAATAATTGAAAGGGTTACATATTAGTATTGACAAATAGTTAATAAAAAACAACTATGTAAATGAAATGTGTCTATGCCAATTTTTTAAATTTCCAATATATATATTTCTTTTATTGCAATACATTTAAATATTGGAAGAAGTCAACAAACCCCAATAATATTGTTATGCCAAATTTCGAAATACTTTTGAAACTCTTATTCTAATTTTAAGAAAACCAACAACAAACTATTACCGGTGCTTTCCCAAACGCAATATTTAATTTTATTTAACTTGGGCTAAATGCAATAATTAATTTTGTCCAACTCTTGTTATCATTCATGTTCTAACCAAGAGTGAATGATGCCTTGCAGCCACGGTTATCAAAATATGTTGTTAGTATATCAAACTTGAGTTGAATGCAATAATTGATTTTGTATAGCTCATGTTATAATTCATGTTGTAAAACTAATAATAACCCAAACATGTTACCTCAAAATTCTTTGGGCAAAATTTTGAACTGCTTCGGGGTGTCCTTCATGTCACTAATCATTTTCGGGTCTGAATAAGCAAAAGCAGTAGTGATGTACTGAAGAGAATGACCTATGCCTTTCTGTACAACCTAAAGAATATATAATAAACAATTTAGCAGCAAATTAGATTCTTAAAAGTTTGTTTAACATATTATATTCAAACTACTTATTAATTTCAGAGAAGATTGGTAGCCAAGGGCAATACAATAATTGAGATAAATAAAGTAGGAATGCTACTGAAGAGAAATTAATTTTAGCTATAACATTATTATTAAATTAATTTTTCAATCTGACATGTAATGAATCCATGAAGAATTATACATGGCTAACACTTTATTGATTAAAAGAATAAAATAACATCAAAGATAACAAAAAAAAAAAATATCATATGGACAAAATGGTTCTTTTTATAAAAGTCATTAATAGGTTAAAAGTAAGATGACCTTGGTTACACTATTATGTCAAAATGACTAGTTCATTTCCTACAATTGTATTCAAGTTGATATCCTACTCAGACAAGGAAGCTCTAAAGGCCCTATTTAGGGAGAAAAAAGTGTTATTTTTCCCATAGGCTAATTTGTAAGAAGTCTTAATCTAACTTCCTATTTATTTTATTTTATTTTTTATGTCAAAGAAAATAGAAGTACATGATATTATAGACTTTAAGCCCATTAGTTTAGTAGGAGGCCTTTACAAGTTTAGATTGAAGAAATTTATAAAGCAAGTGATCTCAAATACCCAAAAAGCTTTTGTAAAGGATAGACATATTGCTAATACATACACACACATGTAATAAGGCTAAAGACTTCACAAAAATGAGCTTCAAAATGCAAGAATTTTTGTACCAATGCAATACTAAGATTTCAATAAATCCAACTAACAAGAATGTGTAGAGGAAAGGATGAAAGGTTGTGACACCCACCATGTCTACTAAGCTTCATCCATCAATTTGCCAATTACACATCAATCGAAATGGAGCAACCATTGGATCATCCACATTCAAAAAACTGCCAACTAGGAGTACCAAGATATTCAAAAAATTATGACTAAGAATAAATCCATTATATATAGAAATAACATTCACAAAATATTCAATAGATCTTTAAAATAATAGGAAGTTATATTAGACTATAGGTCACAAGGGGTACCTTCAAGCATGAGTAATGATTAATTGAGTCATCAGCATAATCCAATCTGAGCGAACTTCATTAATCTCCATTTCACTGAATGATTTTCTTCCATCAAACTGAATTGGAGTAACATAAACCATTCATTAAGTTTAATTGACCACTCAAATGCCATAGTAAAATGACCAACCAAATGAATTGAATTGAGTACAAACCTTTGATGTTAGTTGGTTTGGATTAGCAATGATTTCCTTCATGTATCTCATCACGTAATACCCACATTCCACACTACCCGGTTGTCTTGGGCACTATGATAAAAGTATCAATAATTACAACAAACAATAGAATGATATTCTTACTTCTTTAATATCTAGCCGATGATCATATTAAAAACCATCCATTTCCTAATTTTGTGTAACAAAGTAAGTGGTCAAACAATATATTTTAATCTAAATGAATAAGTACTTACAACCACTTTGACCCAAGTTGGCTCCCTCTTTGACGTTTTCTGTTTTTCTGGTGGGTTGATTCTAATTGCCCTATAAAAAAAAATAATGTTCTTCAACCTCTATGCATTGTATTAAAATATGAGCAGATACACACTTACATGTTAACTATCTCCTTAAGATCATCACATGGTTGAGAAGCCATTGGATCAAGGTAATATGCGATCATTCTCTTCATCTCTAGTGCCACTAAGACCCAGTGGAAACTAAATAAAAATGAAAAAAAGAAAACAGATGTGTTAACATATTATCCATAAATTAATACATCACAAACTAACTTACATACACCATATTGACATTTGGGGTAAAAGGTTACTCTGAATTGTATGGAATAAACATATATTCAGCATGCTTTGTATTCCTTAGTCGATTTGCAATAGCTCTTGACCTGTTTTCCTTGCTTCCTTCTCCCATTCCAGCTTTCGAAACCAATACTGGATTGACAAAAACATATCGTTCAACTTGCTTTGCATCAATCAACTTTCTATGCAAGTGCCTAGTTAAACCTCACATAACAAGTTATCAACAATCAATATAGGTCATTAGTAAATAATTTTTTTTACCTCAAACGAGTGTCAAGAGTCATTCAAAAATTATAAAATCCCTCACCAGATGTAGTATAAGATACAATTGGATGATACTTCTTTTGATGATATAATCATGTCCATATCTTCTTTCATCAGGAAGGTCTTGAAACTCTCACCAAAAACATCATTTGGGAAGTCTATAGGTTGTGCTCTCGAGCTTGCAAGCATAAGGCCAACCAATGCCTCAAAATTCTTGACATCTTGTGGTTTTTCACTTTTGGATTTCACTTCAACTTCATTTACTGTTTCTTTCTTTCCTTTCTTAGATGCCTGTATAATTAAGAACCATGGTACAAATCAAATTAAGTAGTTAATATATGGGGTTATAATAAATCTTGGTAATTAAATTTACTTACCAAGACGGGAGTATGGATGCTGACCAAATGAGCTGGCCACAAAACTTGGTAACCAATTGCAGCCCCAACAGTAGTAGTTTGTCCAGGAATAGGAATGGGAAGTGGTGCACTTGCATCATAAGGAACATCAACAACTACTAAATAGTTGGGACCACATTCAAGTATAATTGTTCCGCCACCCACTTTATTTTCCTTTGTCCCCATGGCCAGCTCACATTTTCTAACCTATAAAATCAAGTTATATTATTAGATATGAGCCATTATTTCCCTATTCCATACCTTCAACTCTACATCTTCAAATTAACACTAGTGAAGATTAAAAGCCATCTACAAGGTACATGCAAAAATTTGAAATATGAAGTAAGTAAAATAACATTGAAAATTTTGAAATGATACATGCCAATTATTATGTGGTTATATAAAGAATAGTTATTCTTAAAATAAAAGATGCTAGTAATGCATAATAAATCAAAATAATTATCAAATTATTAAACAGTTTTGTAATATATGAAATAAAATCCCATAGGATCGAATTATATAGCCAACATATTATCTTTTTTGTGAAAGCAGAAAATGGTAAAATAATATTTTGAGGACTACTTGATTTTCTTATATTGCAACACATAAAAAAAAAAAAGACCATGTATGCTACCACCAACAAGTGAATTCAATTCAAACAACAAAATTTACATAAATTATGTCTCCTATTGGACCAAACTCTATCACCAAATTAACTTTAATTAGATAAATACCTTGCTTTGGGGTTCTATTGGCATTGGTGGGGTTGCATCTTCAACTCTACGGATTGGCTTCTCTACTACTTCTGGTAGGAAAAGTTGTTTTTATTTCATGTTTGAACTACTAACATCTGAATGGGGAGTGACAACTCCTACTTGAGAGAGTTTTGCTAGCACTTCTGCCTGAAATCTTCTCTGTTCTTCTTGAGATGTTGCTATAAAATCCCTAACAGCACGATCTGCAGCAGTATTAAAATACTGATGAGGTGTATGATGCTTCCTTTTAGCCCTAACTCGACCACTATACTCATGAGTACCCAATGCTTCTACAAGTATATCATTACTCCCATTGACACTTCTACCATTCTCTTCAGACTCTTTCAATAGCTTGTCCTTAAAAACAAATGTTTATTATGAAGTTCAATTACAAATTTGTTATCATAAATAAGTTATTATAAATAAATGAAATTACGGTTTGAAAATGTCTACTTACTATTTTCTCAATCACTGGTATGGCCACTTCATCAAAGGTGCCATCCTTTTTTTCCCTTGCTTTCTTCCACAATATGCTTCGATCAATAGTTTCAGTTAACCCACTTGCAACCATCTTTTAAAAGTGGACAATGTATAATGTAATGAGCATATAACCCTAGTATGTATTATGTATAAAAAAAAAAATCAGAAACTATAAATTAGTATAAGCGTACCATCTCTTCCTCAAGACCAGCATATCCCTTCCTACTTAGATGGTGATTATAAATGTGTTTTTTTCTTCTTTCTTTTTGAACTTCTCGATAGTCCTATAAATTTAAAAATGTATTAATGAATATAAATAAGAGGTATGCAAAGAGTTGTAATTTTACCTTAAAGTTCTCAAACAATCTATCTTTGACAAACATTGTCCATTCTTCATCACGAATAAAAGTATATTTAATTGGTGGTCTTTTAAGGAGCTCTAGTTGGTCTTTGAAAGGAAGAATATACTTCACAGTTAGCATGCTCTTAAATGACCGAAAACACTTTCCAATTGTTAGCATACAATTCCTCCTGCTTTTTTAATTTATTGAAAAAGAAGCCTACACATTAATATCATACTTATTAGCAACTTCATATGGTTAGGAATGATAGATGTTTTGCATAAAGTTGATGTAGTTAAAAAAGGGTTACCTCAATGCAGTCCCATAACTTATCTTTCAACTCTTTAGGTACAACATGCCAAGTTTTATATGTTATTGGCACCATAGTGCGTGCTAATACGCCCAAGTAGCTTGTTAGATGAATAGCTGATTCTCCTATAAAAATGCCATCAAGATTGTTCTTAATCAACAACTTGATCCCTTTGCTTCTATTTTTGATAAGCATTGACTTCCGTGTCATTCCTCTGTGCTTCTTTTTTGTGGGTTTTTCTCCTTCCTCTGCATCCATTCTTGTAAAAAAAAAAAACAGTTAGCAAAAACAAAACTAATCAAGATTAGTTAAAATAATATTAGATATAACCTTCTCATAAAATAGTTGTAAAAAGAAAATTTCAGACAAAGCAATCCCTAGTCATTGCACAATGAAATACTACCAATGTATAATGCCACTAATAAAAAAATAACATCCAAATAGCATCAACTTAGACAACTCCAAGGGCCTATATATAAGAGGGTTAATTCTACCATGGGAATTTCCTATAACAATCAACATGAAAGGAGCACGTGGTTTGTATAGGTTCATTTGGTCCACATGAATTGTTGAAGGTTTTTGGACTATTGATTTGTGGATTAAGTTTGGACAACACAACATGCATACTCATTATAAAAATAAAAAAATAAAAAAAATTCTAAATTTTAGTTTTTACATTTTCCAAAAGACCATATACCCTTTATTTTTTGTATTCATCACACATACCCTTCAAAGTGTAAATTAGTAGTCATCACCTACATGCCTTGCTTTTACTAATGTTATACCTCTAGTAAGAGTAAAAATGAATTGTAAGTCATCAAAACAACAATACATAAAAGGTTACTAATTCCTACATTTCTCTAAATCAAATTAATATTCATAACCAAATTTTATTATAAATTTAATATCCATGGTAATAAACTGCAAGAATTGTAGTGGGCCTAGAGAGAGACTTTAGCAACACCATTTGATAGTTTAAAATATCCAAAACATCACTATGTATATGTTTCAAAATAAATCAACTCAATGTTCTGTAGAAAAAAAAAAAGAACATAAAGAATAAAAGTTACCTGTTTTGTGGGATCTGCAACCCATTCCACATACTTTATTCGTACATCATTATCAAAAGTTTACGATTCAGCTACATAGAGGATTTGTTTTCAATCCAAATCCCCTCACAGTCACCTCGCATACATATTGCATCAGAGTCATCCATTGCATCAAACGCTTCAACTTGTGGCAATGCCCCTATAAAGGGATGGTGTTCAATAAAATTGTCCACAAGGTCATCACCTCTCTCCCGATCCAAGAAATCTTTTTGAGGAGTTGACAAAACAACTGACCATCTTGGATCATGTTGGTCTTGCACATAAAATACTTGCTTAGCTTGGGATGCCAAAATGAAAGGATCTAATTTATGAGCAGTTTTATTAAAGTCAACTAATATAAACCCAAGGTCATCAACTTTTATGCCATTCCTATTGTCAACCCAATCACACTTGAAAACCGGTATCCTAAACATGGTATAATCAAGGTCCCAGATCTCGGTAATAATCCCATAAAAACAAAGCTCACCAAACACTGGATTTTGATCCTTAGCACTTGCAATTTGCAATGTTGAAGCTATAATACTAACTCCACTATTTTGGGTAGCTCGTAAGTCATCACGCTCCTTGGTATGGTATCGACACCCATTAATGACATATCCATGATATTTGGAGACATAATGGCTAGGACCATGAGCTATTCACTTAAGGGTTTCGGATATGGGTTCATTGTTACCAATTGCATCTTCAATCTGTAATTATAAATAATTGTTAGTACGTGTGTTCAACATTAATAAAAACAATAGTTCATATTTTAGGACCACTCCAATACCTTTTTTCGCAACCAATAAGTAAAAGTTCAAAGGTGTTCATCTTGAAGCCATTTTTGTCTTTTAGATTGACGAGGATTTTTCGATTTCAACCATTCCATGTGCTCTCTATGTAATTATTTAGAAGAAATTCATAGTTAATGTCAAAAAGTTATTCTAAGTATAACTGGTAAAGATTAAGTGGTATTAGTTCTTACTCAATATAAGGTTGGACGATAGTTGTATTCTCTAAAACATAATGATGTGCATGCAACCACAAATTGGAATCAACTGCCACAACTTGGCCTCCAGGTATGGGTGCCCCAACTTTTTGGTCAATGTTTGCAATAATAGGAATCCCGATTGCATCTATATTTGATAAGTACTCTGTACAAAATTCAATAGCTTCTTCTGCAATATAGCATTCAGTGATGCAACCTTCAGGGCGATTACGATTTCGCACATAACCTTTCAAAACTTTCATAAATCTTTCAAATGGGTACATCCATCTTAAGTAAACAGGTCCACAAAGTCTTACCTCTCTTACAAGATGCATAGTTAGATGAAGCATGATATCAAAGAAGGATGGTGGGAAGTACTTCTCAAGCAAGCATAATGTCACTACTACATCATTTTGTAACTTATCCAATGCAGCCACATCAACCACTTTGCTACAAAGGGCATTGAACAAAAAACTCAATCTACAAATAGCATGCCTGACGTGTTTCGGCAAAATTGATCGTAATGACACTGGTAATAATTGTTGCATTAATGCATGATAGTCATGGGATTTAAGACCATAAAGCTTCAAGTCTTCCATTGACACAAGGTTTCTCATGTTAGAGCAATAACCTTCAGGAACCTTCAATTGGGATAAAGTTTGACAAAAAACCTTCTTCTCCACTTTAGATAGTGTATAACATGTAGGCGGGAGATAAGTTCGATTTGATTCAAACCTTGACCCTAATTCACACCTTAAGCCCATCTCCACAAGGTCTAGACGAGAATTAAGTCCATCCTTTGTCTTACCTGGAATGTTGAGTAAGGTACCGATGATGCTTTCACAAACATTTTTCTCTATGTGCATGACATCCAAGTTATGGCAAACATGTAGGTATTTCCAATACTCAAGATCAAAGAATATGGACTTCTTCTTCCAACAATTTGTAGTCTTTACATTCAACTTACCTCGAGTGATCTTATTTTTTCCCTATGAATTACAAATGACATCAATTTTCCTTAGAATTTCCTCTCCACTCAATGGTTGCGAAGTTGACCCAAACTCTTGCTCACCATTAAATGCCTTTTTTTGTTTCCTAAAAGGATGATTGCAAGGAAGAAAACGTCTGTGACCTGTATATGAGTTCTTTTTCCCATGCTTTAATCTATGAGAGTATGTATCTTCCCCACATATAGGACATGCAAAATATCCTTTAACTACACAACCAGATAAGTTTCCATATACAGGGAAATCATTGATTGTCCATAGTAGAACAGCTCTTAATGTAAAGAGCTCTTGCCGATGCGCATCATAAGATTCAACCCCTTCCTCCCACAACATTTTTAGGTTATCCAATAATGGTGCTAAATAAACATCAATGTCATTTCCAGGTTGTCGAGGACCTGATATTAACAAAGATAGCATCATAAACTTCCTTTTCATGCACAACCAATGAGGAAGGTTATAAATGACCATTATAATAGGCCAACAACTGTGTCTGCTGCTCATTGAACGATGAGGATTTATACCATCTGCTGAAATGGCAAGTCTAAGGTTTCTAGGTTTTGAAGAAAAATCAGGCCATCTGTGATCAACTAGCTTCCATGATGGGGAGTCGGATGGATGACGCATTTTTCCATCAAATTCTCTTTCTTGGGCATGCCATATGAGGTTTTTTGCAATTTTTCGGGACTGAAACAATCTTTTAAATCTAGGAATATGAGAAAAATACCACATCACTTTTGCAGGGACTCCCTTCCTTTTTTTAGTTCTTGTTTTATCTAACTTCCACCTTGAAGTTCCACAAGTAGGACATGAAGATGCATCATTCAACTCATTCCTATACAGTATGCAATCATTAGGACAAGCATGTATTTTCTCAGATTCCATTCCCAATGTATTCAATGTTTTTTTAGCTTCATACATAGACAAGGGTAACTCATTGTTTAGAGGAAACATATCTCCAAGAATTCTTAAAAGCTCTAAAAAGCTTTTATCAGACCATCCATATCGTGCTTTTAGGTTGTATAATGTGACTAATGCAGACAGCTTTGTAAAGTTTCTACAACCAGGATATAAAGGTTTTTAAGCATCTTCAAGTAATGTTTAAAACAATTCTGGGTCATTCTTACAATCATCATGTGCAGCTTGGACCATTTCTATTGTACTATCCACATCATTAAATTGAACCTTATCATGACGTTCTGCCCTATTAGTTGGTGGTCCACTAGGAGCAGCTTCTCCATACCAATACCATGTATGGTAACTTTGATCAATTCCATAGAAAAATAGATCCTCTCTAATTTTCTGAGAAGTATGGAATATCATATTACCACACTGAAGACATAAACATTTAATGGAGTTTTTTGATGAGGAATGTTGTAATGCAAATACGATAAAGCTTTCAACCCCATCCATATAATCTTTTGATCTTTTATCCTTTGACATCCAAGAACGATCCATTTTATGTCCAAAAAAGAAACAAAGCTCCTATATACCACAACAATTAGAGTTATTAATAGCTATCCTATTAATAGCCTCAAAATATATAATCGACCAATTTCAAATTTCAAATAGTGAACTAATGCAGCTAAGATGTCAATCAATAGAAGCAAATGATTTATGCATGATTTATGCATTCTAACATCTCCAACATCCTTAATTAGGTAGTGGTTCCTATCCCATATAGGAATGCATAATCCCTATGTGTCAATTGCCAATGTACTTAATTTCATTTTAAAGAAATTTCGACAGCATTTCCCTATGGTTCTCCAAGTACACAAAATGGACAAGGCATAATATGTCACCTTGTCCAAGTATGTACCCAGAGAACAAGAGGAAAGAGTACCAAAATTTATTTAAAATGAATTAAGAACAAGCAATTAACTTCATAGATATTATGTTTTCCTACACTGTCCAATCGGACAATTCAAGCATCATTTGTAGAGAAAAGATCTTTATCACATGGTAGACAATTTAAAAGTTGTCAACGTGAAACTAGCCTAGATAAAACTATTTTCACCTTTTGACAACTAAAATGTCTTTACTATGTAATAACAGAAACTTTTGTCTCACAATGATACTTGAACGGGAACTCTAAGGTTGCATGCAAGCGTAGTTGAGTACAATTAAAACACAATTACTAATTGAAATATTACAACAAAATAACATAACTCTCATTCTATCAAGTAATTATCCTACAAAACAAATAATAAGACAATGAACAATGAATAATGAATATTTACATTAAGCAATGGAGTAATAGAAAACCAAAGTTCAACAAGGCTAGTATAGGTTGTATAATCACTTCATGAACAAATAAGTGAGTGCTAATACCCATCAGTCCAAAATGTGATAATAATAATA